>NW_025963330.1:0-45695 GCF_020740725.1 Corvus hawaiiensis | reverse complement strand
TAGCCTCCCCCCTACGGCCCCTAGAGCCCCGGCAAGCCCCCCCCTTTAGCCCCGCCCCTTCCGGCTTTAGCCCCGCCCCTTCCGGCTTTAGCCCCGCCCACTCCGCTTTTAGCCCCGCCCACCCCGCCCTTGGCCCCGCCCATTCCCCCTTTAGCCACGCCCATTCCGCCTTCAGCCACGGCCTTTCCCCCTTTAGCCCTGCCCATACACGAGTCTGCCTCGCCCATTCCCCTTTTAGCCTCCCCCCTACGGCCCCTAGAGCCCCGGCAAGCCCCCCCCCCTTTAGCCCGCCCCTTCCGGCTTTAGCCCCGCCCCTTCCGGCTTTAGCCCCGCCCACTCCGCCCTTAGCCCCGCCCACCCCGCCCTTGGCCCGCCCATTCCCCCTTTAGCCACGCCCATTCCGCCTTCAGCCACGGCCTTTCCCCCTTTAGCCCTGCCCATACACGAGTCTGCCTCGCCCATTCCCCTTTTAGCCTCCCCCCTACGGCCCCTAGAGCCCCGGCAAGCCCCCCCCCCCTTAGCCCCGCCCCTTCCGGCTTTAGCCCCGCCCCTTCCGGCTTTAGCCCCGCCCACTCCGCCCTTAGCCCCGCCCACCCCGCCCTTGGCCCCGCCCATTTCCCTTTAGCCACGCCCATCTCCGCCTTCAGCCACGGCCTTTCCCCTTTAGCCCTGCCCATACACGATTCTGCCTCGCCCATTCCCCTTTTAGCCTCCCCCCTACGGCCCCTAGAGCCCCGGCAGGCCCCCCCCTTTAGCCCCGCCCCTTCCGGCTTTAGCCCCGCCCACTCCGCCCTTAGCCCCGCCCACCCCGCCCTTGGCCCCGCCCATTCCCCCTTTAGCCACGCCCATTCCGCCTTCAGCCACGGCCTTTCCCCCTTTAGCCCTGCCCATACACGATTCTGCCTCACCCCATTCCCCTTTTAGCCTCCCCCCTACGGCCCCTAGAGCCCCGGCAGGCCCCCCCCCCCTTTAGCCCCGCCCCTTCCGGCTTTAGCCCCGCCCCTTCCGGCTTTAGCCCCGCCCACCCCGCCCTTGGCCCCGCCCAACCCGCCCTTGGCCCCGCCCATTCCCCCTTTAGCCACGCCCATTCCGCCTTCAGCCACGGCCTTTCCCCCTTTAGCCCTGCCCATACACGATTCTGCCTCGCCCATTCCCCTTTTAGCCTCCCCCCTACGGCCCCTAGAGCCCCGGCAAGCCCCCCCTTTGGCCCCGCCCCTTGCGGCTTTAGCCCCGCCCACTCCGCCATTGGCCCCGCCCACCCCGCCCTTGGCCCCGCCCATTCCCCCTTTAGCCACGCCCATTCCGCCTTCAGCCACGGCCTTTCCCCCTTTAGCCCTGCCCATACACGATTCTGCCTCGCCCATTCCCCTTTTAGCCTCCCCCCTACGGCCCCTAGAGCCCCGGCAAGCCCCCCCTTTAGCCCCGCCCCTTCCGGCTTTAGCCCCGCCCACTCCGCCCTTAGCCCCGCCCACCCCGCCCTTGGCCCTGCCCATTCCCCCTTTAGCCACGCCCATTCCGCCTTCAGCCACGGCCTTTCCCCCTTTAGCCCTGCCCATACACGATTCTGCCTCGCCCATTCCCCTTTTAGCCTCCCCCCTACGGCCCCTAGAGCCCCGGCAAGCCCCCCCTTTAGCCCCGCCCCTTCCGGCTTTAGCCCCGCCCACTCCGCCCTTAGCCCCGCCCACCCCGCCCTTGGCCCCGCCCATTCCCCCTTTAGCCACGCCCATTCCGCCTTCAGCCACGGCCTTTCCCCCTTTAGCCCTGCCCATACACGATTCTGCCTCGCCCATTCCCCTTTTAGCCTCCCCCCTACGGCCCCTAGGGCCCCGGCAAGCCCCCCCCTTTAGCCCCGCCCCTTCCGGCTTTAGCCACGCCCCTTCCGGCTTTAGCCCCGCCCACTCCGCCCTTAGCCCCGCCCACCCCGCCCTTGGCCCCGCCCATTCCCCCTTTAGCCACGCCCATTCCGCCTTCAGCCACGGCCTTTCCCCCTTTAGCCCTGCCCATACACGATTCTGCCTCGCCCATTCCCCTTTTAGCCTCCCCCCTACGGCCCCTAGAGCCCCGGCAAGCCCCCCCCTTTAGCCCCGCCCCTTCCGGCTTTAGCCCCGCCCCTTCCGGCTTTAGCCCCGCCCACCCCGCCCTTGGCCCCGCCCACCCCGCCCTTGGCCCCGCCCATTCCCCCTTTAGCCACGCCCATTCCGCCTTCAGCCACGGCCTTTCCCCCTTTAGCCCTGCCCATACACGATTCTGCCTCGCCCATTCCCCTTTCAGCCTCCCCCCTACGGCCCCTAGAGCCCCGGCAAGCCCCCCCCCCCTTTAGCCCCGCCCCTTCCGGCTTTAGCCCCGCCCACTCCGCCCTTAGCCCCGCCCAACCCGCCCTTGGCCCCGCCCATTCCCCCTTTAGCCACGCCCATTCCGCCTTCAGCCACGGCCTTTCCCCCTTTAGCCCTGCCCATACACGATTCTGCCTCGCCCATTCCCCTTTTAGCCTCCCCCCTACGGCCCCTAGAGCCCCGGCAAGCCCCCCCCTTTAGCCCCGCCCCTTCCGGCTTTAGCCCCGCCCCTTCCGGCTTTAGCCCCGCCCACCCCGCCCTTAGCCCCGCCCACCCCGCCCTTGGCCCCGCCCATTCCCCCTTTAGCCACGCCCATTCCGCCTTCAGCCACGGCCTTTCCCCCTTTAGCCCTGCCCATACACGATTCTGCCTCGCCCATCTCCCCTTTCAGCCTCCCCCCTACGGCCCCTAGAGCCCCGGCAAGCCCCCCCCTTTAGCCCCGCCCCTTCCGGCTTTATCCCCGCCCACTCCGCCCTTGGCCCCGCCCATTCCCCCTTTAGCCACGCCCATTCCGCCTTCAGCCACGGCCTTTCCCCCTTTAGCCCTGCCCATACACCATTCTGCCTCGCCCATTCCCCTTTTAGCCTCCCCGCTACGGCCCCTAGAGCCCCGGCAAGCCCCCCCCTTTAGCCCCGCCCTTCCGGCTTTAGCCCCGCCCACTCCGCCCTTAGCCCCGCCCACCCCGCCTTGGCCCCGCCCATTCCCCCTTTAGCCACGCCCATTCCGCCTTCAGCCACGGCCTTTCCCCCTTTAGCCCTGCCCATACACCATTCTGCCTCGCCCATTCCCCTTTTAGCCTCCCCCCTACGGCCCGTAGAGCCCCGGCAAGCCCCCCCTTTAGCCCCGCCCCTCCCGGCTTTAGCCCCGCCCCTTCCGGCTTTAGCCCCGCCCACTCCGCCCTTAGCCCCGCCCACCCCGCCCTTGGCCCCGCCCATTCCCCCTTTAGCCACGCCCATTCCGCCTTCAGCCACGGCCTTTCCCCCTTTAGCCCTGCCCATACACGATTCTGCCTCGCCCATTCCCCTTTTAGCCTCCCCCCTACGGCCCCTAGAGCCCCGGCAAGCCCCCCCCCCTTTAGCCCCGCCCCTTCCGGCTTTAGCCCCGCCCACTCCGCCCTTAGCCCCGCCCACCCCGCCCCTTGGCCCCGCCCATTCCCCCTTTAGCCACGCCCATTCCGCCTTCAGCCACGGCCTTTCCCCCTTTAGCCCTGCCCATACACGATTCTGCCTCGCCCATTCCCCTTTTAGCCTCCCCCCTACGGCCCGTAGAGCCCCGGCAAGCCCCCCCCCTTTAGCCCCGCCCCTTCCGGCTTTAGCCCCGCCCCTTCCGGTTTTAGCCCCGCCCACCCCGCCCTTAGCCCCGCCCACCCCGCCCTTGGCCCCGCCCATTCCCCCTTTAGACACGCCCATTCCGCCTTCAGCCACGGCCTTTCCCCTTTAGCCCTGCCCATACACCATTCTGCCTCGCCCATTCCCCTTTCAGCCTCCCCCCTACGGCCCCTAGAGCCCCGGCAAGCCCCCCCCTTTAGCCCCGCCCCTTCCGCTTTAGCCCCGCCCACCCCGCCCTTGGCCCCGCCCCATTCCCCCTTTAGCCACGCCCATTCCGCCTTCAGCCACGGCCTTTCCCCCTTTAGCCCTGCCCATACACGATTCTGCCTCGCCCATTCCCCCTTTTAGCCTCCCCCCTACGGCCCCTAGAGCCCCGCAAGCCCCCCCCCCCTTTAGCCCCGCCCCTTCCGGCTTTAGCCCCGCCCACTCGCCCTTAGCCCCGCCCACCCCGCCCTTAGCCCCGCCCATTCCCCCTTTAGCCACGCCCATTCCGCCTACAGCCACGGCCTTTCCCCTTTAGCCCTGCCCATACACGATTCTGCCTTGCCCATTCCCCTTTTAGCCTCCCCCCTACGGCACCTAGAGCCCCGCAAGCCCCCCCCTTTAGCCCCGCCCCTTCCGGCTTTAGCCCCGCCCACTCCGCCCTTAGCCCCGCCCACCCCGCCCTTGGCCCCGCCCATTCCCCCTTTAGCCACGCCCATTCCGCCTTCAGCCACGGCCTTTCCCCCTTTAGCCCTGCCCATACACGATTCTGCCTCGCCCATTCCCCTTTTAGCCTCCCCCCCTACGGCCCCTAGAGCCCCGGCAAGCCCCCCCCTTTAGCCCCGCCCCTTCCGGCTTTAGCCCCGCCCACTCCGCCCTTAGCCCCGCCCACCCGCCCTTGGCCCCGCCCATTCCCCCTTTAGCCACGCCCATTCCGCCTTCAGCCACAGCCACGCTTTCCCCCTTTAGCCCTGCCCATACACGATTCTGCTCGCCCATTCCCCTTTTAGCCTCCCCCCTACGGCCCGTAGAGCCCCGGCAAGCCCCCCCCCTTTAGCCCCGCCCCTTCCGGCTTTAGCCCCGCCCCTTCCGGTTTTAGCCCCGCCCACTCCGCCCTTAGCCCCGCCCACCCCGCCCTTGGCCCCGCCCATTCCCCCTTTAGCCACGCCCATTCCGCCTTCAGCCACGGCCTTTCCCCCTTTAGCCCTGCCCATACACCATTCTGCCTCGCCCATTCCCCTTTCAGCCTCCCCCCTACGGCCCCTAGAGCCCGGCAAGCCCCCCCTTTAGCCCCGCCCCTTCCGGCTTTAGCCCGCCCACCCCGCCCTTGGCCCCGCCCATTCCCCCTTTAGCCACGCCCATTCCGCCTTCAGCCACGGCCTTTCCCCCTTTAGCCCTGCCCATACACGATTCTGCCTCGCCCATTCCCCTTTTAGCCTCTCCCCTACGGCCCCTAGAGCCCCGGCAAGCCCCCCCCTTTAGCCCCGCCCCTTCCGGCTTTAGCCCCGCCCACTCCGCCCTTAGCCCCGCCCACCCCGCCCTTGGCCCCGCCCATTCCCCCTTTAGCCACGCCCATTCCGCCTACAGCCACGGCCTTTCCCCCTTTAGCCCTGCCCATACACGATTCTGCCTTGCCCATTCCCCTTTTAGCCTCCCCCCTACGGCCCCTAGAGCCCCGGCAAGCCCCCCCTTTAGCCCCGCCCCTTCCGGCTTTAGCCCCGCCCCTTCCGGCTTTAGCCCCGCCCACTCCGCCCTTAGCCCCGCCCGCCCCGCCCTTGGCCCCGCCCATTCCCCCTTTAGCCACGCCCATTCCGCCTTCAGCCACGGCCTTTCCCCCTTTAGCCCTGCCCATACACGATTCTGCCTCGCCCATTCCCCTTTTAGCCTCCCCCCTACGGCCCCTAGAGCCCCGGCAAGCCCCACCCCCTTTAGCCCCGCCCCTTCCGGCTTTAGCCCCCCCCTTCCGGCTTTAGCCCCGCCCACTCCGCCCTTAGCCCCGCCCACCCCGCCCATTCCCCCTTTAGCCACGCCCATTCCGCCTTCAGCCACGGCCTTTCCCCCTTTAGCCCTGCCCATACACGATTCTGCCTCGCCCATTCCCCTTTTAGCCTCCCCCCTACGGCCCCTAGAGCCCCGGCAAGCCCCCCCCTTTAGCCCCCCCCTTCCGGCTTTAGCCCCGCCCACTCCGCCCTTAGCCCCGCCCACCCCGCCCTTAGCCCCGCCCACCCCGCCCTTGGCCCCGCCCATTCTCCCTTTAGCCACGCCCATTCCGCCTTCAGCCACGGCCTTTCCCCCTTTAGCCCTGCCCATACACCATTCTGCCTCGCCCATTCCCCTTTCAGCCTCCCCCCTACGGCCCCTAGAGCCCCGGCAAGCCCCCCCCCTTTAGCCCCGCCCCTTCCGGCTTTAGCCCCGCCCACTCCGCCCTTAGCCCCGCCCACCCCGCCCTTGGCCCCGCCCATTCCCCCTTTAGCCACGCCCATTCCGCCTTCAGCCACGGCCTTTCCCCCTTTAGCCCTGCCCATACACCATTCTGCCTCGCCCATTCCCCTTTTAGCCTCCCCCCTACGGCCCCTAGAGCCCCGGCAAGCCCCCCCCTTTAGCCCCGCCCCTTCCGGCTTTAGCCCCGCCCACTCCGCCCTTAGCCCCGCCCACCCCGCCCTTGGCCCCGCCCATTCCCCCTTTAGCCACGCCCATTCCGCCTTCAGCCACGGCCTTTCCCCCTTTAGCCCTGCCCATACAGGATTCTGCCTCGCCCATTCCCCTTTTAGCCTCTCCCCTACGGCCCCTAGAGCCCCGGCAAGCCCCCCCCTTTAGCCCCGCCCCTTCCGGCTTTAGCCCCGCCCACTCCGCCCTTAGCCCCGCCCACCCCGCCCTTGGCCCCGCCCATTCCCCCTTTAGCCACGCCCATTCCGCCTTCAGCCACGGCCTTTCCCCCTTTAGCCCTGCCCATACACGATTCTGCCTCGCCCATTCCCCTTTTAGCCTCCCCCCTACGGACCCTAGAGCCCCGGCAAGCCCCCCCCCTTAGCCCCGCCCCTTCCGGCTTTAGCCCCGCCCCTTCCGGCTTTAGCCCCGCCCACTCCGCCATTAGCCCCGCCCACCCCGCCCTTGGCCCCGCCCATTCCCCCTTTAGCCACGCCCATTCCGCCTTCAGCCACGGCCTTTCCCCCTTTAGCCCTGCCCATACACGATTCTGCCTCGCCCATTCCCCTTTTAGCCTCCCCCCTACGGCCCCTAGAGCCCCGGCAAGCCCCCCCCCCCTTTAGCCCCGCCCCTTCCGGCTTTAGCCCCGCCCCTTCCGGCTTTAGCCCCGCCCACTCCGCCCTTAGCCCCGCCCACCCCGCCCATTCCCCCTTTAGCCACGCCCATTCCGCCTTCAGCCACGGCCTTTCCCCCTTTAGCCCTGCCCATACACGATTCTGCCTCGCCCATTCCCCTTTGAGCCTCCCCCCTACGGCCCCTAGAGCCCCGGCAAGCCCCCCCCCCTTTAGCCCCGCCCCTTCCGGCTTTAGCCCCGCCCACTCCGCCCTTAGCCCCGCCCACCCCGCCCTTAGCCCCGCCCATTCCCCCTTTAGCCACGCCCATTCCGCCTTCAGCCACGGCCTTTCCCCCTTTAGCCCTGCCCATACACGATTCTGCCTCGCCCATTCCCCTTTTAGCCTCCCCCCTACGGCCCGTAGAGCCCCGGCAAGCCCCCCCTTTAGCCCCGCCCCTCCCGGCTTTAGCCCCGCCCCTTCCGCCTTTAGCCCCGCCCACTCCGCCCTTAGCCCCGCCCAACCCGCCCTTGGCCCCGCCCATTCCCCCTTTAGCCACGCCCATTCCGCCTTCAGCCACGGCCTTTCCCCCTTTAGCCCTGCCCATACACCATTCTGCCTCGCCCATTCCCCTTTTAGCCTCCCCCCTACGGCCCCTAGAGCCCCGGCAAGCCCCCCCCTTTAGCCCCGCCCCTTCCGGCTTTAGCCCCGCCCACTCCGCCATTAGCCCCGCCCACCCCGCCCTTGGCCCCGCCCATTCCCCCTTTAGCCACGCCCATTCCGCCTACAGCCACGGCCTTTCCCCCTTTAGCCCTGCCCATACACGATTCTGCCTTGCCCATTCCCCTTTTAGCCTCCCCCCTACGGCCCCTAGAGCCCCGGCAAGCCCCCCCCTTTAGCCCCGCCCCTTCCGGCTTTAGCCCCGCCCACTCCGCCCTTAGCCCCGCCCACTCCGCCCTTAGCCCCGCCCACCCCGCCCTTGGCCCCGCCCATTCCCCCTTTAGCCACGCCCATTCCGCCTTCAGCCACGGCCTTTCCCCCTTTAGCCCTGCCCATACACCATTCTGCCTCGCCCATTCCCCTTTCAGCCTCCCCCCTACGGCCCCTAGAGCCCCGGCAAGCCCCCCCCCTTTAGCCCCGCCCCTTCCGGCTTTAGCCCCGCCCACTCCGCCCTTAGCCCCGCCCACCCCGGCCTTGGCCCCGCCCATTCCCCCTTTAGCCACGCCCATTCCGCCTTCAGCCACGGCCTTTCCCCCTTTAGCCCTGCCCATACACGATTCTGCCTCGCCCATTCCCCTTTTAGCCTCCCCCCTACGGCCCGTAGAGCCCCGGCAAGCCCCCCCTTTAGCCCCGCCCCTTCCGGATTTAGCCCCGCCCCTTCCGGCTTTAGCCCCGCCCCTTCCGGTTTTAGCCCCGCCCACTCCGCCCTTAGCCCCGCCCACCCCGCCCTTGGCCCCGCCCATTCCCCCTTTAGCCACGCCCATTCCGCCTTCAGCCACGGCCTTTCCCCCTTTAGCCCTGCCCATACACGATTCTGCCTCGCCCATTCCCCTTTTAGCCTCCCCCCTACGGCCCCGAGAGCCCCGGCAAGCCCCCCCCGCATTTAGCCCCGCCCCTTCCGGCTTTATCCCCGCCCCTTCCGGCTTTAGCCCCGCCCACTCCGCCCTTAGCCCCGCCCACCCCCGCCCTTGGCCCCGCCCATTCCCCCTTTAGCCACGCCCATTCCGCCTTCAGCCACGGCCTTTCCCCCTTTAGCCCTGCCCATACACGATTCTGCCTCGCCCATTCCCCTTTTAGCCTCCCCCCTACGGCCCCTAGAGCCCCGGCAAGCCCCCCCCTTTAGCCCCGCCCCTTCCGGCTTTAGCCCCGCCCACTCCGCCCTTAGCCCCGCCCACTCCGCCCTTAGCCCCGCCCACCCCGCCCTTGGCCCCGCCCATTCCCCCTTTAGCCACGCCCATTCCGCCTTCAGCCACGGCCTTTCCCCCTTTAGCCCTGCCCATACACCATTCTGCCTCGCCCATTCCCCTTTTAGCCTCCCCCCTACGGCCCGTAGAGCCCCGGCAAGCCCCCCCCTTTAGCCCCGCCCCTCCCGGCTTTAGCCCCGCCCCTTCCGGCTTTAGCCCCGCCCACTCCGCCCTTAGCCCCGCCCACCCCGCCCTTGGCCCCGCCCATTCCCCCTTTAGCCACGCCCATTCCGCCTTCAGCCACGGCCTTTCCCCCTTTAGCCCTGCCCATACACGATTCTGCCTCGCCCATTCCCCTTTCAGCCTCCCCCCTACGGCCCCTAGAGCCCCGGCAAGCCCCCCCCCCCTCTAGCCCCGCCCCTTCCGGCTTTAGCCCCGCCCACTCCGCCCTTGGCCCCGCCCACCCCGCCCTTGGCCCCGCCCATTCCCCCTTTAGCCACGCCCATTCCGCCTTCAGCCACGGCCTTTCCCCCTTTAGCCCTGCCCATACACCATTCTGCCTCGCCCATTCCCCTTTTAGCCTCCCCCCTACGGCCCCTAGAGCCCCGGCAAGCCCCCCCCTTTAGCCCCGCCCCTTCCGGCTTTAGCCCCGCCCACTCCGCCCTTAGCCCCGCCCACCCCGCCCTTGGCCCCGCCCATTCCCCCTTTAGCCACGCCCATTCCGCCTTCAGCCACGGCCTTTCCCCCTTTAGCCCTGCCCATACACCATTCTGCCTCGCCCATTCCCCTTTTAGCCTCCCCCCTACGGCCCCTAGAGCCCCGGCAAGCCCCCCCCTTTAGCCCCGCCCCCCCCTTTAGCCCCGCCCCTTCCGGCTTTAGCCCCGCCCACTCCGCCCTTAGCCCCGCCCACCCCCGCCCTTGGCCCCGCCCATTCCCCCTTTAGCCACGCCCATTCCGCCTTCAGCCACGGCCTTTCCCCCTTTAGCCCTGCCCATACACCATTCTGCCTCGCCCATTCCCCTTTTAGCCTCCCCCCTACGGCCCCTAGAGCCCCGGCAAGCCCCCCCCCTTTAGCCCCGGCCCTTCCGGCGTTAGCCCCGCCCCTTCCGGCTTTAGGCCCGCCCACTCCGCCCTTGGCCCCGCCCACCCCGCCCATTCCCCCTTTAGCCACGCCCATTCCGCCTTCAGCCACGGCCTTTCCCCCTTTAGCCCTGCCCATACACGATTCTGCCTCGCCCATTCCCCTTTCAGCCTCCCCCCTACGGCCCCTAGAGCCCCGGCAAGCCCCCCCCCCCTTTAGCCCCGCCCCTTCCGGCTTTAGCCCCGCCCACTCCGCCCTTAGCCCCGCCCACCCCGCCCTTGGCCCCGCCCATTCCCCCTTTAGCCACGCCCATTCCGCCTTCAGCCACGGCCTTTCCCCCTTTAGCCCTGCCCATACACGATTCTGCCTCGCCCATTCCCCTTTTAGCCTCCCCCCTACGGCCCCTAGAGCCCCGGCAAGCCCCCCCCTTTAGCCCCGCCCCTTCCGGCTTTAGCCCCGCCCCTTCCGGCTTTAGCCCCGCCCACTCCGCCCTTGGCCCCGCCCACCCCGCCCTTGGCCCCGCCCATTCCCCCTTTAGCCACGCCCATTCCGCCTTCAGCCACGGCCTTTCCCCCTTTAGCCCTGCCCATACACGATTCTGCCTCGCCCATTCCCCTTTCAGCCTCCCCCCTACGGCCCCTAGAGCCCCGGCAAGCCCCCCCCCTTTAGCCCCGCCCCTTCCGGCTTTATCCCCGCCCACTCCGCCCTTGGCCCCGCCCATTCCCCCTTTAGCCACGCCCATTCCGCCTTCAGCCACGGCCTTTCCCCCTTTAGCCCTGCCCATACACGATTCTGCCTCGCCCATTCCCCTTTTAGCCTCCCCCCTACGGCCCCTAGAGCCCCGGCAAGCCCCCCCCTTTAGCCCCGCCCCTTCCGGCTTTAGCCCCGCCCACTCCGCCCTTAGCCCCGCCCACCCCGGCCTTGGCCCCGCCCATTCCCCCTTTAGCCACGCCCATTCCGCCTTCAGCCACGGCCTTTCCCCCTTTAGCCCTGCCCATACACCATTCTGCCTCGCCCATTCCCCTTTTAGCCTCCCCCCTACGGCCCGTAGAGCCCCGGCAAGCCCCCCCTTTAGCCCCGCCCCTCCCGGCTTTAGCCCCGCCCCTTCCGGCTTTAGCCCCGCCCACTCCGCCCTTAGCCCCGCCCACCCCGCCCTTGGCCCCGCCCATTCCCCCTTTAGCCACGCCCATTCCGCCTTCAGCCACGGCCTTTCCCCCTTTAGCCCTGCCCATACACGATTCTGCCTCGCCCATTCCCCTTTTAGCCTCCCCCCTACGGCCCCTAGAGCCCCGGCAAGCCCCCCCCCCTTTAGCCCCGCCCCTTCCGGCTTTAGCCCCGCCCACTCAGCCCTTAGCCCCGCCCACCCCGCCCTTGGCCCCGCCCATTCCCCCTTTAGCCACGCCCATTCCGCCTTCAGCCACGGCCTTTCCCCCTTTAGCCCTGCCCATACACGATTCTGCCTCGCCCATTCCCCTTTTAGCCTCCCCCCTACGGCCCGTAGAGCCCCGGCAAGCCCCCCCCCTTTAGCCCCGCCCCTTCCGGCTTTAGCCCCGCCCCTTCCGGTTTTAGCCCCGCCCACTCCGCCCTTAGCCCCGCCCACCCCGCCCTTGGCCCCGCCCATTCCCCCTTTAGCCACGCCCATTCCGCCTTCAGCCACGGCCTTTCCCCCTTTAGCCCTGCCCATACACCATTCTGCCTCGCCCATTCCCCTTTCAGCCTCCCCCCTACGGCCCCTAGAGCCCCGGCAAGCCCCCCCCCTTTAGCCCCGCCCCTTCCGGCTTTAGCCCCGCCCACCCCGCCCTTGGCCCCGCCCATTCCCCCTTTAGCCACGCCCATTCCGCCTTCAGCCACGGCCTTTCCCCCTTTAGCCCTGCCCATACACGATTCTGCCTCGCCCATTCCCCTTTTAGCCTCCCCCCTACGGCCCCTAGAGCCCCGGCAAGCCCCCCCCTTTAGCCCCGCCCCTTCCGGCTTTAGCCCCGCCCACTCCGCCCTTAGCCCCGCCCACCCCGCCCTTAGCCCCGCCCACCCCGCCCTTGGCCCCGCCCATTCTCCCTTTAGCCACGCCCATTCCGCCTTCAGCCACGGCCTTTCCCCCTTTAGCCCTGCCCATACACCATTCTGCCTCGCCCATTCCCCTTTCAGCCTCCCCCCTACGGCCCCTAGAGCCCCGGCAAGCCCCCCCCCTTTAGCCCCGCCCCTTCCGGCTTTAGCCCCGCCCACTCCGCCCTTAGCCCCGCCCACCCCGCCCTTGGCCCCGCCCATTCCCCCTTTAGCCACGCCCATTCCGCCTTCAGCCACGGCCTTTCCCCCTTTAGCCCTGCCCATACACGATTCTGCCTCGCCCATTCCCCTTTTAGCCTCCCCCCTACGGCCCGTAGAGCCCCGGCAAGCCCCCCCTTTAGCCCCGCCCCTTCCGGCTTTAGCCCCGCCCCTTCCGGTTTTAGCCCCGCCCACTCCGCCCTTAGCCCCGCCCACCCCGCCCTTGGCCCCGCCCATTCCCCCTTTAGCCACGCCCATTCCGCCTTCAGCCACGGCCTTTCCCCCTTTAGCCCTGCCCATACATGATTCTGCCTCGCCCATTCCCCTTTGAGCCTCCCCCCTACGGCCCCTAGAGCCCCGGCAAGCCCCCCCCCCTTTAGCCCCGCCCCTTCCGGCTTTAGCCCCGCCCACCCCGCCCTTGGCCCCGCCCACCCCGCCCTTGGCTCCGCCCATTCCCCCTTTAGCCACGCCCATTCCGCCTTCAGCCACGGCCTTTCCCCCTTTAGCCCTGCCCATACACGATTCTGCCTCGCCCATTCCCATTTTAGCCTCCCCCCTACGGCCCCTAGAGCCCCGGCAAGCCCCCCCCCTTTAGCCCCGCCCCTTCCGGCTTTAGCCCCGCCCCTTCCGGCTTTAGCCCCGCCCACCCCGCCCTTAGCCCCGCCCACCCCGCCCTTGGCCCCGCCCATTCCCCCTTTAGCCACGCCCATTCCGCCTTCAGCCACAGCCTTTCCCCCTTTAGCCCTGCCCATACACGATTCTGTCTCGCCCATTCCCCTTTTAGCCTCCCCCCTACGGCCCCTAGAGCCCCGGCAAGCCCCCCCCTTTAGCCCCGCCCCTTCCGGCTTTAGCCCCGCCCACTCCGCCCTTGGCCCCGCCCACCCCCCCTTGGCCCCGCCCATTCCCCCTTTAGCCACGCCCATTCCGCCTTCAGCCACGGCCTTTCCCCCTTTAGCCCTGCCCATACACGATTCTGCCTCGCCCATTCCCCTTTTAGCCTCCCCCCTACGGCCCCTAGAGCCCCGGCAACCCCCCCCCCTTTAGCCCCGCCCCTTCCGGCTTTAGCCCCGCCCACTCCGCCCTTAGCCCCGCCCACCCCGCCCATTCCCTTTTTAGCCACGCCCATTCCGCCTTCAGCCACGGCCTTTCCCCCTTTATCCCTGCCCATACACGATTCTGCCTCGCCCATTCCCCTTTTAGCCTCCCCCCTACGGCCCCTAGAGCCCCGGCAAGCCCCCCCCTCTAGCCCCGCCCCTTCCGGCTTTAGCCCCGCCGCTTCCGGCTTTAGCCCCGCCCACCCCGCCCTTGGCTCCGCCCATTCCCCCTTTAGCCACGCCCATTCCGCCTTCAGCCACGGCCTTTCCCCCTTTAGCCCTGCCCATACACGATTCTGCCTCGCCCATTCCCCTTTTAGCCTCCCCCCTACGGCCCCTAGAGCCCCGGCAAGCCCCCCCCCCCTTTAGCCCCGCCCCTTCCGGCTTTAGCCCCGCCCCTTCCGGCTTTAGCCCCGCCCACCCCGCCCTTGGCCCCGCCCACCCCGCCCTTGGCCCCGCCCATTCCCCCTTTAGCCACGCCCATTCCGCCTTCAGCCACGGCCTTTCCCCCTTTAGCCCTGCCCATACACGATTCTGTCTCGCCCATTCCCCTTTTAGCCTCCCCCCTACGGCCCCTAGAGCCCCGGCAAGCCCCGCCCCTTTAGCCCCGCCCCTTCCGGCTTTAGCCCCGCCCACTCCGCCCTTAGACCCGCCCACCCCGCCCATTCCCCCTTTAGCCACGCCCATTCCGCCTTCAGCCACGGCCTTTCCCCCTTTATCCCTGCCCATACACGATTCTGCCTCGCCCATTCCCCTTTTAGCCTCCCCCCTACGGCCCCTAGAGCCCCGGCAAGCCCCCCCCTTTAGCCCCGCCCCTTCCGGCTTTAGCCCCGCCCACTCCGCCCTTAGCCCCGCCCACCCCGCCCTTGGCCCCGCCCATTCCCCCTTTAGCCTCGCCCATTCCCCCTTTAGCCACGCCCATTCCGCCTTCAGCCACGGCCTTTCCCCCTTTAGCCCTGCCCATACGCCATTCTGCCTCGCCCATTCCCCTTTTAGCCTCCCCCCTACGGCCCCTAGAGCCCCGGCAAGCCCCCCCCCTTTAGCCCCGCCCCTTCCGGCTTTAGCCCCGCCCCTTCCGGCTTTAGCCCCGCCCACCCCGCCCTTATCCCCGCCCACCCCGCCCTTGGCCCCGCCCATTCCCCCTTTAGCCACGCCCATTCCGCCTTCAGCCACGGCCTTTCCCCCTTTAGCCCTGCCCATACACGATTCTGCCTCGCCCATTCCCCTTTTAGCCTCCCCCCTACGGCCCCTAGAGCCCCGGCAAGCCCCCCCCTTTAGCCCCGCCCCTTCCGGCTTTAGCCCCGCCCACTCCGCCCTTGGCCCCGCCCACCCCGCCCTTGGCCCCGCCCATTCCCCCTTTAGCCACGCCCATTCCGCCTTCAGCCACGGCCTTTCCCCCTTTAGCCCTGCCCATACATGATTCTGCCTCGCCCATTCCCCTTTGAGCCTCCCCCCTACGGCCCCTAGAGCCCCGGCAAGCCCCCCCCTTTAGCCCCGCCCCTTCCGGCTTTAGCCCCGCCCCTTCCGGCTTTAGCCCCGCCCACCCCGCCCTTGGCCCCGCCCATTCCCCCTTTAGCCACGCCCATTCCGCCTTCAGCCACGGCCTTTCCCCCTTTAGCCCTGCCCATACACGATTCTGCCTCGCCCATTCCCCTTTTAGCCTCCCCCCTACGGCCCCTAGAGCCCCGGCAAGCCCCCCCCCCTTTAGCCCCGCCCCTTCCGGCTTTAGCCCCGCCCCTTCCGGCTTTAGCCCCGCCCACCCCGCCCTTAGCCCCGCCCACCCCGCCCTTGGCCCCGCCCATTCCCCCTTTAGCCACGCCCATTCCGCCTTCAGCCACGGCCTTTCCCCCTTTAGCCCTGCCCATACACGATTCTGTCTCGCCCATTCCCCTTTTAGCCTCCCCCCTACGGCCCCTAGAGCCCCGGCAAGCCCCCCCCTTTAGCCCCGCCCCTTCCGGCTTTAGCCCCGCCCCTTCCGGCTTTAGCCCCGCCCACTCCGCCCTTAGCCCCGCCCACCCCGCCCTTGGCCCCGCCCATTCCCCCTTTAGCCACGCCCATTCCGCCTTCAGCCACGGCCTTTCCCCCTTTAGCCCTGCCCATACACGATTCTGCCTCGCCCATTCCCCTTTTAGCCTCCCCCCTACGGCCCCTAGAGCCCCGGCAAGCCCCCCCCCTTTAGCCCCGCCCCTTCCGGCTTTAGCCCCGCCCCTTCCGGCTTTAGCCCCGCCCACTCCGCCCTTGGTTCCGCCCATTCCCCCTTTAGCCACGCCCATTCCGCCTTCAGCCACGGCCTTTCCCCCTTTAGCCCTGCCCATACACGATTCTGCCTCGCCCATTCCCCTTTTAGCCTCTCCCCTACGGCCCCTAGAGCCCCGGCAAGCCCCGCCCCTTTAGCCCCGCCCCTTCCGGCTTTAGCCCCGCCCACTCCGCCCTTAGCCCCGCCCACCCCGCCCATTCCCCCTTTAGCCACGCCCATTCCGCCTTCAGCCACGGCCTTTCCCCCTTTAGCCCTGCCCATACACGATTCTGCCTCGCCCATTCCCCTTTTAGCCTCCCCCCTACGGCCCCTAGAGCCCCGGCAAGCCCCCCCCTTTAGCCCCGCCCCTTCCGGCTTTAGCCCCTCCCATTCCGCCCTTGGCCCCGCCCACCCCGCCCTTGGCCCCGCCCATTCCCCCTTTAGCCACGCCCATTCCGCCTTCAGCCACGGCCTTTCCCCCTTTAGCCCTGCCCATACACGATTCTGCCTCGCCCATTCCCCTTTTAGCCTCCCCCCTACGGCCCCTAGAGCCCCGGCAAGCCCCCCCCCCTTTAGCCCCGCCCCTTCCTTTAGCCCCGCCCACTCCGCCCTTAGCCCCGCCCACCCCGCCCATTCCCCCTTTAGCCACGCCCATTCCGCCTTCAGCCACGGCCTTTCCCCCTTTAGCCCTGCCCATACACGATTCTGCCTCGCCCATTCCCCTTTTAGCCTCCCCCCTACGGCCCCTAGAGCCCCGGCAAGCCCCCCCCTTTAGCCCCGCCCCTTCCGGCTTTAGCCCCTCCCATTCCGCCCTTGGCCCCGCCCACCCCGCCCTTGGCCCCGCCCATTCCCCCTTTAGCCACGCCCATTCCGCCTTCAGCCACGGCCTTTCCCCCTTTAGCCCTGCCCATACACGATTCTGCCTCGCCCATTCCCCTTTTAGCCTCCCCCCTACGGCCCCTAGAGCCCCGGCAGCCCCCCCCTTTAGCCCCGCCCCTTCCGGCTTTAGCCCCGCCCCTTCCGGCTTTAGCCCCGCCCACCCCGCCCTTAGCCCCGCCCACCCCGCCCTTGGCCCCGCCCATTCCCCCTTTAGCCACGCCCATTCCGCCTTCAGCCACGGCCTTTCCCCCTTTAGCCCTGCCCATACACGATTCTGCCTCGCCCATTCCCCTTTTAGCCTCCCCCCTACGGCCCCTAGAGCCCCGGCAGGCCCCCCCCCTTTAGCCCCGCCCCTTCCGGCTTTAGCCCCGCCCACTCCGCCCTTAGCCCCGCCCACCCCGCCCTTGGCCCCGCCCACCCCGCCCTTGGCCCCGCCCATTCCCCCTTTAGCCACGCCCATTCCGCCTTCAGCCACGGCCTTTCCCCCTTTAGCCCTGCCCATACACGATTCTGCCTCGCCCATTCCCCTTTTAGCCTCCCCCCTACGGCCCCTAGAGCCCCGGCAAGCCCCCCCCCTTTAGCCCCGCCCCTTCCGGCTTTAGCCCCGCCCACTCCGCCCTTAGCCCCGCCCACCCCGCCCTTGGCCCCGCCCATTCCCCCTTTAGCCACGCCCATTCCGCCTTCAGCCACGGCCTTTCCCCCTTTAGCCCTGGCCATACACGATTCTGCCTCGCCCATTCCCCTTTTAGCCTCCCCCCTACGGCCCCTAGAGCCCCGGCAAGCCCCCCCCTTTAGCCCCGCCCCTTCCGGCTTTAGCCCCGCCCACTCCGCCCTTAGCCCCGCCCACCCCGCCCTTGGCCCCGCCCATTCCCCCTTTAGCCACGCCCATTCCGCCTTCAGCCACGGCCTTTCCCCCTTTAGCCCTGCCCATACACGATTCTGCCTCGCCCATTCCCCTTTTAGCCTCCCCCCTACGGCCCCTAGAGCCCCGGCAAGCCCCCCCCCCTTAGCCCCGCCCCTTCCGGCTTTAGCCCCGCCCCTTCCGGCTTTAGCCCCGCCCAACCCGCCCTTGGCCCCGCCCAACCCGCCCTTGGCCCCGCCCATTCCCCCTTTAGCCACGCCCATTCCGCCTTCAGCCACGGCCTTTCCCCCTTTAGCCCTGGCCATACACGATTCTGCCTCGCCCATTCCCCTTTTAGCCTCCCCCCTACGGCCCCTAGAGCCCCGGCAAGCCCCCCCCCTTTAGCCCCGCCCCTTCCGGCTTTAGCCCCGCCCACTCCGCCCTTAGCCCCGCCCACCCCGCCCTTGGCCCCGCCCATTCCCCCTTTAGCCACGCCCATTCCGCCTTCAGCCACGGCCTTTCCCCCTTTAGCCCTGGCCATACACGATTCTGCCTCGCCCATTCCCCTTTGAGCCTCCCCCCTACGGCCCCTAGAGCCCCGGCAAGCCCCCCCCCTTTAGCCCCGCCCCTTCCGGCTTTAGCCCCGCCCACTCCGCCCTTGGCCCCGCCCACCCCGCCCTTGGCCCCGCCCATTCCCCCTTTAGCCACGCCCATTCCGCCTTCAGCCACGGCCTTTCCCCCTTTAGCCCTGCCCATACACGATTCTGCCTCGCCCATTCCCCTTTTAGCCTCCCCCCTACGGCCCCTAGAGCCCCGGCAAGCCCCCCCCTTTAGCCCCGCCCCTTCCGGCTTTAGCCCGCCCACTCCGCCCTTAGCCCCGCCCACCCCGCCCATTCCCCCTTTAGCCACGCCCATTCCGCCTTCAGCCACGGCCTTTCCCCCTTTATCCCTGCCCATACACGATTCTGCCTCGCCCATTCCCCTTTTAGCCTCCCCCCTACGGCCCCTAGAGCCCCGGCAAGCCCCCCCCCCTTTAGCCCCGCCCCTTCCGGCTTTAGCCCCGCCCACTCCGCCCTTAGCCCCGCCCACCCCGCCCTTGGCTCCGCCCATTCCCCCTTTAGCCACGCCCATTCCGCCTTCAGCCACGGCCTTTCCCCCTTTAGCCACGGCCTTTCCCCCTTTAGCCCTGCCCATACACGATTCTGTCTCGCCCATTCCCCTTTTAGCCTCCCCCCTACGGCCCCTAGAGCCCCGGCAAGCCCCCCCCTTTAGCCCCGCCCCTTCCGGCTTTAGCCCCGCCCCTTCCGGATTTAGCCCCGCCCACTCCGCCCTTAGCCCCGCCCACCCCGCCCTTGGCCCCGCCCATTCCCCCTTTAGCCACGCCCATTCCGCCTTCAGCCACGGCCTTTCCCCCTTTAGCCCTGCCCATACACGATTCTGCCTCGCCCATTCCCCTTTTAGCCTCCCCCCTACGGCCCCTAGAGCCCCGGCAAGCCCCCCCCCCTTTAGCCCCGCCCCTTCCGGCTTTAGCCCCGCCCCTTCCGGCTTTAGCCCCGCCCACTCCGCCCTTGGTTCCGCCCATTCCCCCTTTAGCCACGCCCATTCCGCCTTCAGCCACGGCCTTTCCCCCTTTAGCCCTGCCCATACACGATTCTGCCTCGCCCATTCCCCTTTTAGCCTCCCCCCTACGGCCCCTAGAGCCCCGGCAAGCCCCGCCCCTTTAGCCCCGCCCCTTCCGGCTTTAGCCCCGCCCACTCCGCCCTGAGCCCCGCCCACCCCGCCCATTCCCCCTTTAGCCACGCCCATTCCGCCTTCAGCCACGGCCTTTCCCCCTTTATCCCTGCCTATACACGATTCTGCCTCGCCTATTCCCCTTTTAGCCTCCCCCCTACGGCCCCTAGAGCCCCGGCAAGCCCCCCCCTTTAGCCCCGCCCCTTCCGGCTTTAGCCCCGCCCAGTCCGCCCTTGGCCCCGCCCACCCCGCCCTTGGCCCCGCCCATTCCCCCTTTAGCCACGCCCATTCCGCCTTCAGCCACGGCCTTTCCCCCTTTAGCCCTGCCCATACACGATTCTGCCTCGCCCATTCCCCTTTGAGCCTCCCCCCTACGGCCCCTAGAGCCCCGGCAAGCCCCCCCCCCTTTAGCCCCGCCCCTTCCGGCTTTAGCCCCGCCCACCCCGCCCTTAGCCCCGCCCACCCCGCCCTTGGCCCCGCCCATTCCCCCTTTAGCCACGCCCATTCCGCCTTCAGCCACGGCCTTTCCCCATTTAGCCCTGCCCATACACGATTCTGCCTCGCCCATTCCCCTTTTAGCCTCCCCCCTACGGCCCCTAGAGCCCCGGCAAGCCCCCCCCCCTTTAGCCCCGCCCCTTCCGGCTTTAGCCCCGCCCCTTCCGGCTTTAGCCCCGCCCACTCCGCCCTTAGCCCCGCCCACCCCGCCCTTGGCCCCGCCCATTCCCCCTTTAGCCACGCCCATTCCGCCTTCAGCCACGGACTTTCCCCCTTTAGCCCTGCCCATACACGATTCTGTCTCGCCCATTCCCCTTTTAGCCTCCCCCCTACGGCCCCTAGAGCCCCGGCAAGCCCCCCCCTTTAGCCCCGCCCCTTCCGGCTTAAGCCCCGCCCCTTCCGGCTTTAGCCCCGCCCACCCCGCCCTTGGTTCCGCCCATTCCCCCTTTAGCCACGCCCATTCCGCCTTCAGCCACGGCCTTTCCCCCTTTAGCCCTGCCCATACACGATTCTGCCTCGCCCATTCCCCTTTTAGCCTCCCCCCTACGGCCCCTAGAGCCCCGGCAAGCCCCCCCCCTTTAGCCCCGCCCCTTCCGGCTTTAGCCCCGCCCACTCCGCCCTTAGCCCCGCCCACCCCGCCCATTCCCCCTTTAGCCACGCCCATTCCGCCTTCAGCCACGGCCTTTCCCCCTTTATCCCTGCCCATACACGATTCTGCCTCGCCCATTCCCCTTTTAGCCTCCCCCCTACGGCCCCTAGAGCCCCGGCAAGCCCCCCCCTTTAGCCCCGCCCCTTCCGGCTTTAGCCCCGCCCACTCCGCCCTTAGCCCCGCCCACCCCGCCCTTGGCTCCGCCCATTCCCCCTTTAGCCACGCCCATTCCGCCTTCAGCCACGGCCTTTCCCCCTTTAGCCCTGCCCATACACGATTCTGCCTCGCCCATTCCCCTTTTAGCCTCCCCCCTACGGCCCCTAGAGCCCCGGCAAGCCCCCCCCCCCTTTAGCCCCGCCCCTTCCGGCTTTAGCCCCGCCCCTTCCGGCTTTAGCCCCGCCCACCCCGCCCTTGGCCCCGCCCACCCCGCCCTTGGCCCCGCCCATTCCCCCTTTAGCCACGCCCATTCCGCCTTCAGCCACGGCCTTTCCCCCTTTAGCCCTGCCCATACACGATTCTGTCTCGCCCATTCCCCTTTTAGCCTCCCCCCTACGGCCCCTAGAGCCCCGGCAAGCCCCGCCCCTTTAGCCCCGCCCCTTCCGGCTTTAGCCCCGCCCACTCCGCCCTTAGACCCGCCCACCCCGCCCATTCCCCCTTTAGCCACGCCCATTCCGCCTTCAGCCACGGCCTTTCCCCCTTTATCCCTGCCCATACACGATTCTGCCTCGCCCATTCCCCTTTTAGCCTCCCCCCTACGGCCCCTAGAGCCCCGGCAAGCCCCCCCCTTTAGCCCCGCCCCTTCCGGCTTTAGCCCCGCCCACTCCGCCATTGGCCCCGCCCACCCCGCCCTTGGCCCCGCCCATTCCCCCTTTAGCCACGCCCATTCCGCCTTCAGTCACGGCCTTTCCCCCTTTAGCCCTGCCCATACACGATTCTGCCTCGCCCATTCCCCTTTTAGCCTCCCCCCTACGGCCCCTAGAGCCCCGGCAAGCCCCCCCTTTGGCCCCGCCCCTTCCGGCTTTAGCCCCGCCCACTCCGCCCTTGGCCCCGCCCACCCCGCCCTTGGCCCCGCCCATTCCCCCTTTAGCCACGCCCATTCCCCCTTTAGCCACGCCCATTCCGCCTTCAGCCACGGCCTTTCCCCCTTTATCCCTGCCCATACACGATTCTGCCTCGCCCATTCCCCTTTTAGCCTCCCCCCTACGGCCCCTAGAGCCCCGGCAAGCCCCCCCCCTTTAGCCCCGCCCCTTCCGGCTTTAGCCCCGCCCCTTCCGGCTTTAGCCCCGCCCACCCCGCCCTTATCCCCGCCCACCCCGCCCTTGGCCCCGCCCATTCCCCCTTTAGCCACGCCCATTCCGCCTTCAGCCACGGCCTTTCCCCCTTTAGCCCTGCCCATACACGATTCTGCCTCGCCCATTCCCCTTTTAGCCTCCCCCCTACGGCCCCTAGAGCCCCGGCAAGCCCCCCCCTTTAGCCCCGCCCCTTCCGGCTTTAGCCCCGCCCACTCCGCCCTTGGCCCCGCCCACCCCGCCCTTGGCCCCGCCCATTCCCCCTTTAGCCACGCCCATTCCGCCTTCAGCCACGGCCTTTCCCCCTTTAGCCCTGCCCATACATGATTCTGCCTCGCCCATTCCCCTTTGAGCCTCCCCCCTACGGCCCCTAGAGCCCCGGCAAGCCCCCCCCCCCCCTTTAGCCCCGCCCCTTCCGGCTTTAGCCCCGCCCCTTCCGGCTTTAGCCCCGCCCACCCCGCCCTTGGCCCCGCCCATTCCCCCTTTAGCCACGCCCATTCCGCCTTCAGCCACGGCCTTTCCCCCTTTAGCCCTGCCCATACACGATTCTGCCTCGCCCATTCCCCTTTTAGCCTCCCCCCTACGGCCCCTAGAGCCCCGGCAAGCCCCCCCCCCCTTTAGCCCCGCCCCTTCCGGCTTTAGCCCCGCCCCTTCCGGCTTTAGCCCCGCCCACCCCGCCCTTAGCCCCGCCCACCCCGCCCTTGGCCCCGCCCATTCCCCCTTTAGCCACGCCCATTCCGCCTTCAGCCACGGCCTTTCCCCCTTTAGCCCTGCCCATACACGATTCTGTCTCGCCCATTCCCCTTTTAGCCTCCCCCCTACGGCCCCTAGAGCCCCGGCAAGCCCCCCCCTTTAGCCCCGCCCCTTCCGGCTTTAGCCCCGCCCCTTCCGGCTTTAGCCCCGCCCACTCCGCCCTTAGCCCCGCCCACTCCGCCCTTGGTTCCGCCCATTCCCCCTTTAGCCACGCCCATTCCGCCTTCAGCCACGGCCTTTCCCCCTTTAGCCCTGCCCATACACGATTCTGCCTCGCCCATTCCCCTTTTAGCCTCTCCCCTACGGCCCCTAGAGCCCCGGCAAGCCCCGCCCCTTTAGCCCCGCCCCTTCCGGCTTTAGCCCCGCCCACTCCGCCCTTAGCCCCGCCCACCCCGCCCATTCCCCCTTTAGCCACGCCCATTCCGCCTTCAGCCACGGCCTTTCCCCCTTTAGCCCTGCCCATACACGATTCTGCCTCGCCCATTCCCCTTTTAGCCTCCCCCCTACGGCCCCTAGAGCCCCGGCAAGCCCCCCCCTTTAGCCCCGCCCCTTCCGGCTTTAGCCCCTCCCATTCCGCCCTTGGCCCCGCCCACCCCGCCCTTGGCCCCGCCCATTCCCCCTTTAGCCACGCCCATTCCGCCTTCAGCCACGGCCTTTCCCCCTTTAGCCCTGCCCATACACGATTCTGCCTCGCCCATTCCCCTTTTAGCCTCCCCCCTACGGCCCCTAGAGCCCCGGCAAGCCCCCCCCCCTTTAGCCCCGCCCCTTCCTTTAGCCCCGCCCACTCCGCCCTTAGCCCCGCCCACCCCGCCCATTCCCCCTTTAGCCACGCCCATTTCGCCTTCAGCCACGGCCTTTCCCCCTTTAGCCCTGCCCATACACGATTCTGCCTCGCCCATTCCCCTTTTAGCCTCCCCCCTACGGCCCCTAGAGCCCCGGCAAGCCCCCCCCTTTAGCCCCGCCCCTTCCGGCTTTAGCCCCTCCCATTCCGCCCTTGGCCCCGCCCACCCCGCCCTTGGCCCCGCCCATTCCCCCTTTAGCCACGCCCATTCCGCCTTCAGCCACGGCCTTTCCCCCTTTAGCCCTGCCCATACACGATTCTGCCTCGCCCATTCCCCTTTTAGCCTCCCCCCTACGGCCCCTAGAGCCCCGGCAGCCCCCCCCCCTTTAGCCCCGCCCCTTCCGGCTTTAGCCCCGCCCCTTCCGGCTTTAGCCCCGCCCACCCCGCCCTTAGCCCCGCCCACCCCGCCCTTGGCCCCGCCCATTCCCCCTTTAGCCACGCCCATTCCGCCTTCAGCCACGGCCTTTCCCCCTTTAGCCCTGCCCATACACGATTCTGCCTCGCCCATTCCCCTTTTAGCCTCCCCCCTACGGCCCCTAGAGCCCCGGCAGGCCCCCCCCCTTTAGCCCCGCCCCTTCCGGCTTTAGCCCCGCCCACTCCGCCCTTAGCCCCGCCCACCCCGCCCTTGGCCCCGCCCACCCCGCCCTTGGCCCCGCCCATTCCCCCTTTAGCCACGCCCATTCCGCCTTCAGCCACGGCCTTTCCCCCTTTAGCCCTGCCCATACACGATTCTGCCTCGCCCATTCCCCTTTTAGCCTCCCCCCTACGGCCCCTAGAGCCCCGGCAAGCCCCCCCCTTTAGCCCCGCCCCTTCCGGCTTTAGCCCCGCCCACTCCGCCCTTGGCCCCGCCCACCCCGCCCTTGGCCCCGCCCATTCCCCCTTTAGCCACGCCCATTCCGCCTTCAGCCACGGCCTTTCCCCCTTTAGCCCTGGCCATACACGATTCTGCCTCGCCCATTCCCCTTTTAGCCTCCCCCCTACGGCCCCTAGAGCCCCGGCAAGCCCCCCCCCCTTAGCCCCGCCCCTTCCGGCTTTAGCCCCGCCCCTTCCGGCTTTAGCCCCGCCCAACCCGCCCTTGGCCCCGCCCAACCCGCCCTTGGCCCCGCCCATTCCCCCTTTAGCCACGCCCATTCCGCCTTCAGCCACGGCCTTTCCCCCTTTAGCCCTGCCCATACACGATTCTGCCTCGCCCATTCCCCTTTTAGCCTCCCCCCTACGGCCCCTAGAGCCCCGGCAAGCCCCCCCCCTTTAGCCCCGCCCCTTCCGGCTTTAGCCCCGCCCACTCCGCCCTTAGCCCCGCCCACCCCGCCCTTGGCCCCGCCCATTCCCCCTTTAGCCACGCCCATTCCGCCTTCAGCCACGGCCTTTCCCCCTTTAGCCCTGGCCATACACGATTCTGCCTCGCCCATTCCCCTTTGAGCCTCCCCCCTACGGCCCCTAGAGCCCCGGCAAGCCCCCCCCCTTTAGCCCCGCCCCTTCCGGCTTTAGCCCCGCCCACTCCGCCCTTGGCCCCGCCCACCCCGCCCTTGGCCCCGCCCATTCCCCCTTTAGCCACGCCCATTCCGCCTTCAGCCACGGCCTTTCCCCCTTTAGCCCTGCCCATACACGATTCTGCCTCGCCCATTCCCCTTTTAGCCTCCCCCCTACGGCCCCTAGAGCCCCGGCAAGCCCCCCCCTTTAGCCCCCCCTTCCGGCTTTAGCCCGCCCACTCCGCCCTTAGCCCCGCCCACCCCGCCCATTCCCCCCTTTAGCCACGCCCATTCCGCCTTCAGCCACGGCCTTTCCCCCTTTATCCCTGCCCATACACGATTCTGCCTCGCCCATTCCCCTTTTAGCCTCCCCCCTACGGCCCCTAGAGCCCCGGCAAGCCCCCCCCCCCTTTAGCCCCGCCCCTTCCGGCTTTAGCCCCGCCCCTTCCGGCTTTAGCCCCGCCCACCCCGCCCTTGGCTCCGCCCATTCCCCCTTTAGCCACGCCCATTCCGCCTTCAGCCACGGCCTTTCCCCCTTTAGCCACGGCCTTTCCCCCTTTAGCCCTGCCCATACACGATTCTGTCTCGCCCATTCCCCTTTTAGCCTCCCCCCTACGGCCCCTAGAGCCCCGGCAAGCCCCCCCCCCCTTTAGCCCCGCCCCTTCCGGCTTTAGCCCCGCCCCTTCCGGATTTAGCCCCGCCCACTCCGCCCTTAGCCCCGCCCACCCCGCCCTTGGCCCCGCCCATTCCCCCTTTAGCCACGCCCATTCCGCCTTCAGCCACGGCCTTTCCCCCTTTAGCCCTGCCCATACACGATTCTGCCTCGCCCATTCCCCTTTTAGCCTCCCCCCTACGGCCCCTAGAGCCCCGGCAAGCCCCCCCCCCCTTTAGCCCCGCCCCTTCCGGCTTTAGCCCCGCCCCTTCCGGCTTTAGCCCCGCCCACCCCGCCCTTGGTTCCGCCCATTCCCCCTTTAGCCACGCCCATTCCGCCTTCAGCCACGGCCTTTCCCCCTTTAGCCCTGCCCATACACGATTCTGCCTCGCCCATTCCCCTTTTAGCC
This sequence comes from Corvus hawaiiensis, assembly GCF_020740725.1. NCBI lineage: Eukaryota > Metazoa > Chordata > Aves > Passeriformes > Corvidae > Corvus > Corvus hawaiiensis. Next base: position 20,210 of record NW_025963330.1, on the reverse strand, counting down.
TCCCCCCTACGGCCCCTAGAGCCCCGGCAAGCCCCGCCCCTTTAGCCCCGCCCCTTCCGGCTTTAGCCCCGCCCACTCCGCCCTGAGCCCCGCCCACCCCGCCCATTCCCCCTTTAGCCACGCCCATTCCGCCTTCAGCCACGGCCTTTCCCCCTTTATCCCTGCCTATACACGATTCTGCCTCGCCCATTCCCCTTTTAGCCTCCCCCCTACGGCCCCTAGAGCCCCGGCAAGCCCCCCCCTTTAGCCCCGCCCCTTCCGGCTTTAGCCCCGCCCAGTCCGCCCTTGGCCCGGCCCACCCCGCCCTTGGCCCCGCCCATTCCCCCTTTAGCCACGCCCATTCCGCCTTCAGCCACGGCCTTTCCCCCTTTAGCCCTGCCCATACACGATTCTGCCTCGCCCATTCCCCTTTGAGCCTCCCCCCTACGGCCCCTAGAGCCCCGGCAAGCCCCCCCCCCTTTAGCCCCGCCCCTTCCGGCTTTAGCCCCGCCCACCCCGCCCTTAGCCCCGCCCACCCCGCCCTTGGCCCCGCCCATTCCCCCTTTAGCCACGCCCATTCCGCCTTCAGCCACGGCCTTTCCCCCTTTAGCCCTGCCCATACACGATTCTGCCTCGCCCATTCCCCTTTTAGCCTCCCCCCTACGGCCCCTAGAGCCCCGGCAAGCCCCCCCCCTTTAGCCCCGCCCCTTCCGGCTTTAGCCCCGCCCCTTCCGGCTTTAGCCCCGCCCACTCCGCTTTTAGCCCCGCCCACCCCGCCCTTGGCCCCGCCCATTCCCCCTTTAGCCACGCCCATTCCGCCTTCAGCCACGGCCTTTCCCCCTTTAGCCCTGCCCATACACGAGTCTGCCTCGCCCATTCCCCTTTTAGCCTCCCCCCTACGGCCCCTAGAGCCCCGGCAAGCCCCCCCCTTTAGCCCCGCCCCTTCCGGCTTTAGCCCCGCCCCTTCCGGCTTTAGCCCCGCCCACTCCGCCCTTAGCCCCGCCCACCCCGCCCTTGGCCCCGCCCATTCCCCCTTTAGCCACGCCCATTCCGCCTTCAGCCACGGCCTTTCCCCCTTTAGCCCTGCCCATACACGAGTCTGCCTCGCCCATTCCCCTTTTAGCCTCCCCCCTACGGCCCCTAGAGCCCCGGCAAGCCCCCCCCCTTTAGCCCCGCCCCTTCCGGCTTTAGCCCCGCCCCTTCCGGCTTTAGCCCCGCCCACTCCGCCCTTGGCCCCGCCCACCCCGCCCTTGGCCCCGCCCATTCCCCCTTTAGCCACGCCCATTCCGCCTTCAGCCACGGCCTTTCCCCCTTTAGCCCTGCCCATACACGATTCTGCCTCGCCCATTCCCCTTTTAGCCTCCCCCCCTATGGCCCCTAGCGCCCCGGCAAGCCCCCCCCCTTTAGACCCGCCCCTTCCGGCTTTAGCCCCGCCCCTTCCGGCTTTAGCCCCGCCCACTCCGCCCTTGGCCCCGCCCACCCCGCCCTTGGCCCCGCCCATTCCCCCTTTAGCCACGCCCATTCCGCCTTCAGCCACGGCCTTTCCCCCTTTAGCCCTGCCCATACACGATTCTGCCTCGCCCATTCCCCTTTTAGCCTCCCCCCTACGGCCCCTAGAGCCCCGGCAGGCCCCCCCCCTTTAGCCCCCGCCCCTTCCGGCTTTAGCCCCGCCCACTCCGCCCTTAGCCCCCGCCCACCCCGCCCTTGGCCCCGCCCATTCCCCCTTTAGCCACGCCCATTCCGCCTTCAGCCACGGCCTTTCCCCCTTTAGCCCTGCCCATACACGATTCTGCCTCACCCATTCCCCTTTTAGCCTCCCCCCTACGGCCCCTAGAGCCCCGGCAGGCCCCCCCCCCCTTTAGCCCCGCCCCTTCCGGCTTTAGCCCCGCCCCTTCCGGCTTTAGCCCCGCCCACCCCGCCCTTGGCCCCGCCCAACCCGCCCTTGGCCCCGCCCATTCCCCCTTTAGCCACGCCCATTCCGCCTTCAGCCACGGCCTTTCCCCCTTTAGCCCTGCCCATACACGATTCTGCCTCGCCCATTCCCCTTTTAGCCTCCCCCCTACGGCCCCTAGAGCCCCGGCAAGCCCCCCCTTTGGCCCCGCCCCTTGCGGCTTTAGCCCCGCCCACTCCGCCATTGGCCCCGCCCACCCCGCCCTTGGCCCCGCCCATTCCCCCTTTAGCCACGCCCATTCCGCCTTCAGCCACGGCCTTTCCCCCTTTAGCCCTGCCCATACACGATTCTGCCTCGCCCATTCCCCTTTTAGCCTCCCCCCTACGGCCCCTAGAGCCCCGGCAAGCCCCCCCCTTTAGCCCCGCCCCTTCCGGCTTTAGCCCCGCCCACTCCGCCCTTAGCCCCGCCCACCCCGCCCTTGGCCCTGCCCATTCCCCCTTTAGCCACGCCCATTCCGCCTTCAGCCACGGCCTTTCCCCCTTTAGCCCTCCCCATACACGATTCTGCCTCGCCCATTCCCCTTTTAGCCTCCCCCCTACGGCCCCTAGAGCCCCGGCAAGCCCCCCCTTTAGCCCCGCCCCTTCCGGCTTTAGCCCCGCCCACTCCGCCCTTAGCCCCGCCCACCCCGCCCTTGGCCCCGCCCATTCCCCCTTTAGCCACGCCCATTCCGCCTTCAGCCACGGCCTTTCCCCCTTTAGCCCTGCCCATACACGATTCTGCCTCGCCCATTCCCCTTTTAGCCTCCCCCCTACGGCCCCTAGGGCCCCGGCAAGCCCCCCCCTTTAGCCCCGCCCCTTCCGGCTTTAGCCCCGCCCCTTCCGGCTTTAGCCCCGCCCACTCCGCCCTTAGCCCCGCCCACCCCGCCCTTGGCCCCGCCCATTCCCCCTTTAGCCACGCCCATTCCGCCTTCAGCCACGGCCTTTCCCCCTTTAGCCCTGCCCATACACGATTCTGCCTCGCCCATTCCCCTTTTAGCCTCCCCCCTACGGCCCCTAGAGCCCCGGCAAGCCCCCCCCTTTAGCCCCGCCCCTTCCGGCTTTAGCCCCGCCCCTTCCGGCTTTAGCCCCGCCCACTCCGCCCTTGGCCCCGCCCACCCCGCCCTTGGCCCCGCCCATTCCCCCTTTAGCCACGCCCATTCCGCCTTCAGCCACGGCCTTTCCCCCTTTAGCCCTGCCCATACACGATTCTGCCTCGCCCATTCCCCTTTTAGCCTCCCCCCTACGGCCCCTAGAGCCCCGGCAAGCCCCCCCCCCCCTTTAGCCCCGCCCCTTCCTTTAGCCCCGCCCACTCCGCCCTTAGCCCCGCCCACCCCGCCCATTCCCCCTTTAGCCACGCCCATTCCGCCTTCAGCCACGGCCTTTCCCCCTTTAGCCCTGCCCATACACGATTCTGCCCCGCCCATTCCCCTTTTAGCCTCCCCCCTACGGCCCCTAGAGCCCCGGCAAGCCCCCCCCTTTAGCCCCGCCCCTTCCGGCTTTAGCCCCTCCCATTCCGCCCTTGGCCCCGCCCACCCCGCCCTTGGCCCGCCCATTCCCCCTTTAGCCACGCCCATTCCGCCTTCAGCCACGGCCTTTCCCCCTTTAGCCCTGCCCATACACGATTCTGCCTCGCCCATTCCCCTTTTAGCCTCCCCCCTACGGCCCCTAGAGCCCCGGCAAGCCCCCCCCCCCTTTAGCCCCGCCCCTTCCTTTAGCCCCGCCCACTCCGCCCTTAGCCCCGCCCACCCCGCCCATTCCCCCTTTAGCCACGCCCATTCCGCCTTCAGCCACGGCCTTTCCCCCTTTAGCCCTGCCCATACACGATTCTGCCTCGCCCATTCCCCTTTTAGCCTCCCCCTACGGCCCCTAGAGCCCCGGCCAGCCCCCCCCTTTAGCCCCGCCCCTTCCGGCTTTAGCCCCTCCCATTCCGCCCTTGGCCCCGCCCACCCCGCCCTTGGCCCCGCCCATTCCCCCTTTAGCCACGCCCATTCCGCCTTCAGCCACGGCCTTTCCCCCTTTAGCCCTGCCCATACACGATTCTGCCTCGCCCATTCCCCTTTTAGCCTCCCCCCTACGGCCCCTAGAGCCCCGGCAGCCCCCCCCCTTTAGCCCCGCCCCTTCCGGCTTTAGCCCCGCCCCTTCCGGCTTTAGCCCCGCCCACTCCGCCCTTAGCCCCGCCCACCCCGCCCTTGGCCCCGCCCATTCCCCCTTTAGCCACGCCCATTCCGCCTTCAGCCACGGCCTTTCCCCCTTTAGCCCTGCCCATACACGATTCTGCCTCGCCCATTCCCCTTTTAGCCTCCCCCCTACGGCCCCTAGAGCCCCGGCAGGCCCCCCCCTTTAGCCCCGCCCCTTCCGGCTTTAGCCCCGCCCACTCCGCCCTTAGCCCCGCCCACCCCGCCCTTGGCCCCGCCCACCCCGCCCTTGGCCCCGCACATTCCCCCTTTAGCCACGCCCATTCCGCCTTCAGCCACGGCCTTTCCCCCTTTAGCCCTGCCCATACACGATTCTGCCTCGCCCATTCCCCTTTTAGCCTCCCCCCTACGGCCCCTAGAGCCCCGGCAAGCCCCCCCCTTTAGCCCCGCCCCTTGCGGCTTTAGCCCGCCCACTCCGCCATTGGCCCCGCCCACCCCGCCCTTGGCCCCGCCCATTCCCCCTTTAGCCACGCCCATTCCGCCTTCAGCCACGGCCTTTCCCCCTTTAGCCCTGCCCATACACGATTCTGCCTCGCCCATTCCCCTTTTAGCCTCCCCCCTACGGCCCCTAGAGCCCCGGCAAGCCCCCCCCCCTTTAGCCCCGCCCCTTCCGGCTTTAGCCCCGCCCACTCCGCCCTTAGCCCCGCCCACTCCGCCCTTGCCCCGCCCATTCCCCCTTTAGCCACGCCCATTCCGCCTTCAGCCACGGCCTTTCCCCCTTTAGCCCTGCCCATACACGATTCTGCCTCGCCCATTCCCCTTTTAGCCTCCCCCCTACGGCCCCTAGAGCCCCGGCAAGCCCCCCCCCCCCTTAGCCCGCCCCTTCCGGCTTTAGCCCCGCCCCTTCCGGCTTTAGCCCCGCCCAACCCGCCCTTGGCCACGCCCAACCCGCCCTTGGCCCCGCCCATTCCCCCTTTAGCCACGCCCATTCCGCCTTCAGCCACGGCCTTTCCCCCTTTAGCCCTGCCCATACATGATTCTGCCTCGCCCATTCCCCTTTGAGCCTCCCCCCTACGGCCCCTAGAGCCCCGGCAAGCCCCCCCCCTTTAGCCCCGCCCCTTCCGGCTTTAGCCCCGCCCCTTCCGGCTTTAGCCCCGCCCACCCCGCCCTTGCCCCCGCCCATTCCCCCTTTAGCCACGCCCATTCCGCCTTCAGCCACGGCCTTTCCCCCTTTAGCCCTGCCCATACACGATTCTGCCTCGCCCATTCCCCTTTTAGCCTCCCCCCTAACGGCCCCTAGAGCCCCGGCAAGCCCCCCCCCCTTTAGCCCCGCCCCTTCCGGCTTTAGCCCCGCCCCTTCCGGCTTTAGCCCCGCCCCCTCCCCCTCCGCCTTAGCCCCGCCCACCCCGCCCATTCCCCCTTTAGCCACGCCCATTCCGCCTTCAGCCACGGCCTTTCCCCCTTTAGCCCTGCCCATACACGATTCTGCCTCGCCCATTCCCCTTTCAGCCTCCCCCCTACGGCCCCTAGAGCCCCGGCAAGCCCCCCCCCCCTTTAGCCCCGCCCCTTCCGGCTTTAGCCCCGCCCACTCCGCCCTTAGCCCCGCCCAACCCGCCCTTGGCCCCGCCCATTCCCCCTTTAGCCACGCCCATTCCGCCTTCAGCCACGGCCTTTCCCCCTTTAGCCTGCCCATACACGATTCTGCCTCGCCCATTCCCCTTTTAGCCTCCCCCCTACGGCCCCTAGAGCCCCGGCAAGCCCCCCCCTTTAGCCCCGCCCCTTCCGGCTTTAGCCCCGCCCCTTCCGGCTTTAGCCCCGCCCACCCCGCCCTTAGCCCCGCCCACCCCGCCCTTGGCCCCGCCCATTCCCCCTTTAGCCACGCCCATTCCGCCTTCAGCCACGGCCTTTCCCCCTTTAGCCCTGCCCATACACGATTTCTGCCTCGCCCATTCCCCTTTCAGCCTCCCCCCTACGGCCCCTAGAGCCCCGGCAAGCCCCCCCCCTTTAGCCCCGCCCCTTCCGGCTTTATCCCCGCCCACTCCGCCCTTGGCCCCGCCCATTCCCCCTTTAGCCACGCCCATTCCGCCTTCAGCCACGGCCTTTCCCCCTTTAGCCCTGCCCATACACGATTCTGCCTCGCCCATTCCCCTTTTAGCCTCCCCGCTACGGCCCCTAGAGCCCCGGCAAGCCCCCCCCTTTAGCCCCGCCCCTTCCGGCTTTAGCCCCGCCCACTCCGCCCTTAGCCCCGCCCACCCCGCCCTTGGCCCCGCCCATTCCCCCTTTAGCCACGCCCATTCCGCCTTCAGCCACGGCCTTTCCCCCCTTTAGCCCTGCCCATACACCATTCTGCCTCGCCCATTCCCCTTTTAGCCTCCCCCCTACGGCCCGTAGAGCCCCGGCAAGCCACCCCTTTAGCCCCGCCCCTCCCGGCTTTAGCCCCGCCCCTTCCGGCTTTAGCCCCGCCCACTCCGCCCTTAGCCCCGCCCACCCCGCCCTTGGCCCCGCCCATTCCCCCTTTAGCCACGCCCATTCCGCCTTCAGCCACGGCCTTTCCCCCCTTTAGCCCTGCCCATACACGATTCTGCCTCGCCCATTCCCCTTTTAGCCTCCCCCCTACGGCCCGTAGAGCCCCGGCAAGCCCCCCCCCCTTTAGCCCCCGCCCCTTCCGGCTTTAGCCCCGCCCCTTCCGGTTTTAGCCCCCGCCCACCCCGCCCTTAGCCCCGCCCACCCCGCCCTTGGCCCCGCCCATTCCCCCTTTAAGACACCGCCCCATCTCCGCCTTCAGCCACGGCCTTTCCCCCTTTAGCCCTGCCCATACACCATTCTGCCTCGCCCATTCCCCTTTCAGTCCTCCCCCCTACGGCCCCTAGAGCCCCGGCAAGCCCCCCCCCCTTTAGCCCCGCCCCTTCCGGCTTTAGCCCCGCCCACCCCGCCCTTGGCCCCGCCCCATTCCCCCTTTAGCCACGCCCATTCCGCCTTCAGCCACGGCCTTTCCCCCTTTAGGCCCTGCCCATACACGATTCTGCCTCGCCCATTCCCCTTTTAGCCTCCCCCCTACGGCCCCTAGAGCCCCGGCAAGCCCCCCCCCCCTTTAGCCCCGCCCCTTCCGGCTTTAGCCCCGCCCACTCCGCCCTTAGCCCCGCCCACCCCGCCCTTAGCCCCGCCCATTCCCCCTTTAGCCACGCCCATTTCCGCCTACAGCCACGGCCTTTCCCCCTTTAGCCCTGCCCATACACGATTCTGCCTTGCCCATTCCCCTTTTAGCCTCCCCCCTACGGCCCCTAGAGCCCCGCAAGCCCCCCCCTTTAGCCCCGCCCCTTCCGGCTTTAGCCCCGCCCACTCCGCCCTTAGCCCCGCCCACTCCGCCCTTAGCCCCGCCCACCCCGCCCTTGGCCCCGCCCATTCCCTGTTTAGCCACGCCCATTCCGCCTTCAGCCACGGCCTTTCCCCCTTTAGCCCTGCCCATACACGATTCTGCCTCGCCCATTCCCCTTTTAGCCTCCCCCCTACGGCCCCTAGAGCCCCGGCAAGCCCCCCCCCTTTAGCCCCGCCCCTTCCGGCTTTAGCCCCGCCCACTCCGCCCTTAGCCCCGCCACCCCGCCCTTGGCCCCCGCCCATTCCCCTTTAGCCACGCCCATTCCGCCTACAGCCACGGCCTTTCCCCCTTTAGCCCTGCCCATACACGATTCTGCCTTGCCCATTCCCCTTTTAGCCTCCCCCCTACGGCCCCTAGAGCCCCGCAAGCCCCCCCCTTTAGCCCCGCCCCTTCCGGCTTTAGCCCCGCCCCTTCCGGCTTTAGCCCCGCCCACTCCGCCATTAGCCCCGCCCACCCCGCCCTTGGCCCCGCCCATTCCCCCTTTAGCCACGCCCATTCCGCCTTCAGCCACGGCCTTTCCCCCTTTAGCCCTGCCCATACACGATTCTGCCTCGCCCATTCCCCTTTTAGCCTCCCCCCTACGGCCCCTAGAGCCCCGGCAAGCCCCCCCCCCTTTAGCCCCCGCCCCTTCCGGCTTTAGCCCCGCCCACTCCGCCCTTAGCCCCGCCCACCCCGCCCTTGGCCCGCCCATTCCCCCTTTAGCCACGCCCATTCCGCCTTCAGCCACGGCCTTTCCCCCTTTAGCCCTGCCCATACACGATTCTGCCTCGCCCATTCCCCTTTTAGCCTCCCCCCTACGGCCCGTAGAGCCCCGGCAAGCCCCCCCCTTTAGCCCCGCCCCTTCCGGCTTTAGCCCCGCCCCTTCCGGTTTTAGCCCCGCCCACTCCGCCCTTAGCCCCGCCCACCCCGCCCTTGGCCCCGCCCATTCCCCCTTTAGCCACGCCCATTCCGCCTTCAGCCACGGCCTTTCCCCCTTTAGCCCTGCCCATACACCATTCTGCCTCGCCCATTCCCCTTTCAGCCTCCCCCCTACGGCCCCTAGAGCCCCGGCAAGCCCCCCCCTTTAGCCCGCCCCTTCCGGCTTTAGCCCCGCCCACCCCGCCCTTGGCCCCGCCCATTCCCCCTTTAGCCACGCCCATTCCGCCTTCAGCCACGGCCTTTCCCCCTTTAGCCCTGCCCATACACGATTCTGCCTCGCCCCATTCCCCTTTTAGCCTCTCCCCTACGGCCCCTAGAGCCCCGGCAAGCCCCCCCCCTTTAGCCCCGCCCCTTCCGGCTTTAGCCCCGCCCACTCCCGCCCTTAGCCCCGCCCACCCCGCCCTTGGCCCCGCCCATTCCCCCTTTAGCCACGCCCATTCCGCCTACAGCCACGGCCTTTCCCCCTTTAGCCCTGCCCATACACGATTCTGCCTTGCCCATTCCCCTTTTAGCCTCCCCCTACGGCCCCTAGAGCCCCGGCAAGCCCCCCCCTTTAGCCCCCGCCCCTTCCGGCTTTAGCCCCCCCCTTCCGGCTTTAGCCCCGCCCACTCCGCCCTTAGCCCCGCCCACCCCGCCCATTCCCCTTTAGGCCACGCCCATTCCGCCTTCAGCCACGGCCTTTCCCCCTTTAGCCCTGCCCATACACGATTCTGCCTCGCCCATTCCCCTTTTAGCCTCCCCCCTACGGCCCCTAGAGCCCCGGCAAGCCCCCCCCTTTAGCCCCGCCCCTTCCGGCTTTAGCCCCGCCCCTTCCGCCCTTAGCCCGCCCACCCCGCCCTTAGCCCCGCCCACCCCGCCCTTGGCCCCGCCCATTCTCCCTTTAGCCACGCCCATTCCGCCTTCAGCCACGGCCTTTCCCCCTTTAGCCCTGCCCATACACCATTCTGCCTCGCCCATTCCCCTTTCAGCCTCCCCCCTACGGCCCCTAGAGCCCCGGCAAGCCCCCCCCCTTTAGCCCCCGCCCCTTCCGGCTTTAGCCCCGCCCACTCCGCCCTTAGCCCCGCCCACCCCCGCCCTTGGCCCCGCCCATTCCCCCTTTAGCCACGCCCATTCCGCCTTCAGCCACGGCCTTTCCCCCTTTAGCCCTGCCCATACACCATTCTGCCTCGCCCATTCCCCTTTTAGCCTCCCCCCTACGGCCCCTAGAGCCCCGGCAAGCCCCCCCCTTTAGCCCCGCCCCTTCCGGCTTTAGCCCCGCCCCACCTCCGCCCTTAGCCCCGCCCACCCCGCCCTTGGCCCCGCCCATTCCCCCTTTAGCCACGCCCATTCCGCCTTCAGCCACGGCCTTTCCCCCTTTAGCCCTGCCCATACAGGATTCTGCCTCGCCCATTCCCCTTTTAGCCTCTCCCCTACGGCCCCTAGAGCCCCGGCAAGCCCCCCCCTTTAGCCCCGCCCCTTCCGGCTTTAGCCCCGCCCACTCCGCCCTTAGCCCCGCCCACCCCGCCCTTGGCCCCGCCCATTCCCCCTTTAGCCACGCCCATTCCGCTTCAGCCACGGCCTTTCCCCCTTTAGCCCTGCCCATACACGATTCTGCCTCGCCCATTCCCCTTTTAGCCTCCCCCCCTACGGCCCCTAGAGCCCCGGCAAGCCCCCCCCCTTTAGCCCCGCCCCTTCCGGCTTTAGCCCCGCCCCATTCGGCTTTAGCCCCGCCCACTCCGCCCTTAGCCCCGCCCCACCCCGCCCTTGGCCCCGCCCATTCCCCCTTTAGCCACGCCCATTCCGCCTTCAGCCACGGCCTTTCCCCCTTTAGCCCTGCCCATACACGATTCTGCCTCGCCCATTTCCCCTTTTAGCCTCCCCCCTACGGCCCCTAGAGCCCCGGCAAGCCCCCCCCCCCTTTAGCCCCGCCCCTTCGGCTTTAGCCCCGCCCCTTCCGGCTTTAGCCCCCCGCCCACTCCGCCCTTAGCCCCGCCCACCCCCGCCCATTCCCCCTTTAGCCACGCCCATTCCGCCTTCAGCCCACGGCCTTTCCCCCTTTAGCCCTGCCCATACACGATTCTGCCTCGCCCATTCCCCTTTGAGCCTCCCCCCCTACGGCCCCTAGAGCCCCGGCAAGCCCCCCCCCCTTTAGCCCCGCCCCTTCCGGCTTTAGCCCCGCCCACTCCGCCCTTAGCCCCGCCCACCCCGCCCTTAGCCCCGCCCATTCCCCCTTTAGCCACGCCCATTCCGCCTTCAGCCACGGCCTTTCCCCCTTTAGCCCTGCCCATACACGATTCTGCCTCGCCCATTCCCCTTTTAGCCTCCCCCCTACGGCCCGTAGAGCCCCCGGCAAGCCCCCCCTTTAGCCCCGCCCCTCCCGGCTTTAGCCCCGCCCCTTCCGCCTTTAGCCCCGCCCACTCCGCCCTTAGCCCCGCCCAACCCGCCCTTGGCCCCGCCCATTCCCCCTTTAGCCACGCCCATTCCGCCTTCAGCCACGGCCTTTCCCCCTTTAGCCCTGCCCATACACCATTCTGCCTCGCCCATTCCCCTTTTAGCCTCCCCCCTACGGCCCCCTAGAGCCCCGGCAAGCCCCCCCCTTTAGCCCCGCCCCTTCCGGCTTTAGCCCCGCCCACTCCGCCATTAGCCCCGCCCACCCCGCCCTTGGCCCCGCCCATTCCCCCTTTAGCCACGCCCATTCCGCCTACAGCCACGGCCTTTCCCCCTTTAGCCCTGCCCATACACGATTCTGCCTTGCCCATTCCCCTTTTAGCCTCCCCCCTACGGCCCCTAGAGCCCCGGCAAGCCCCCCCCTTTAGCCCCGCCCCTTCCGGCTTTAGCCCCGCCCACTCCGCCCTTAGCCCCGCCCACTCCGCCCTTAGCCCCGCCCACCCCGCCCTTGGCCCCGCCCATTCCCCCTTTAGCCACGCCCATTCCGCCTTCAGCCACGGCCTTTCCCCCTTTAGCCCTGCCCATACACCATTCTGCCTCGCCCATTCCCCTTTCAGCCTCCCCCCTACGGCCCCTAGAGCCCCGGCAAGCCCCCCCCCTTTAGCCCCGCCCCTTCCGGCTTTAGCCCCGCCCACTCCGCCCTTAGCCCCGCCCACCCCGGCCTTGGCCCCGCCCATTCCCCCTTTAGCCACGCCCCATTCCGCCTTCAGCCACGGCCTTTCCCCCTTTAGCCCTGCCCATACACGATTCTGCCTCGCCCATTCCCCTTTTAGCCTCCCCCCTACGGCCCGTAGAGCCCCGGCAAGCCCCCCCTTTAGCCCCGCCCCTTCCGGATTTAGCCCCGCCCCTTCCGGCTTTAGCCCCGCCCCTTCCGGTTTTAGCCCCGCCCACTCCGCCCTTAGCCCCGCCCACCCCGCCCTTGGCCCCGCCCATTCCCCCTTTAGCCACGCCCATTCCGCCTTCAGCCACGGCCTTTCCCCCTTTAGCCCTGCCCATACACGATTCTGCCTCGCCCATTCCCCTTTTAGCCTCCCCCCTACGGCCCCGAGAGCCCCGGCAAGCCCCCCCCCGCATTTAGCCCCGCCCCTTCCGGCTTTATCCCCGCCCCTTCCGGCTTTAGCCCCGCCCACTCCGCCCTTAGCCCCGCCCACCCCGCCCTTGGCCCCGCCCATTCCCCCTTTAGCCACGCCCATTCCGCCTTCAGCCACGGCCTTTCCCCCTTTAGCCCTGCCCATACACGATTCTGCCTCGCCCATTCCCCTTTTAGCCTCCCCCCTACGGCCCCTAGAGCCCCGGCAAGCCCCCCCCTTTAGCCCCGCCCCTTCCGGCTTTAGCCCCGCCCACTCCGCCCTTAGCCCCGCCCACTCCGCCCTTAGCCCCGCCCACCCCGCCCTTGGCCCCCCCCATTCCCCCTTTAGCCACGCCCATTCCGCCTTCAGCCACGGCCTTTCCCCCTTTAGCCCTGCCCATACACCATTCTGCCTCGCCCATTCCCCTTTTAGCCTCCCCCCTACGGCCCGTAGAGCCCCGGCAAGCCCCCCCCTTTAGCCCCGCCCCTCCCGGCTTTAGCCCCGCCCCTTCCGGCTTTAGCCCCGCCCACTCCGCCCTTAGCCCCGCCCACCCCGCCCTTGGCCCCGCCCATTCCCCCTTTAGCCACGCCCATTCCGCCTTCAGCCACGGCCTTTCCCCCTTTAGCCCTGCCCATACACGATTCTGCCTCGCCCATTCCCCTTTCAGCCTCCCCCCTACGGCCCCTAGAGCCCCGGCAAGCCCCCCCCCCCTTTAGCCCCGCCCCTTCCGGCTTTAGCCCCGCCCACTCCGCCCTTGGCCCCGCCCACCCCCGCCCTTGGCCCCGCCCATTCCCCCTTTAGCCACGCCCATTCCGCCTTCAGCCACGGCCTTTCCCCCTTTAGCCCTGCCCATACACCATTCTGCCTCGCCCATTCCCCTTTTAGCCTCCCCCCTACGGCCCCTAGAGCCCCGGCAAGCCCCCCCCTTTAGCCCCGCCCCTTCCGGCTTTAGCCCCGCCCACTCCGCCCTTAGCCCCGCCCACCCCGCCCTTGGCCCCGCCCATTCCCCCTTTAGCCACGCCCATTCCGCCTTCAGCCACGGCCTTTCCCCCTTTAGCCCTGCCCATACACGATTCTGCCTCGCCCATTCCCCTTTTAGCCTCCCCCCTACGGCCCCTAGAGCCCCGGCAAGCCCCCCCCTTTAGCCCCGCCCCCCCCTTTAGCCCCGCCCCTTCCGGCTTTAGCCCCGCCCACTCCGCCCTTAGCCCCGCCCACCCCGCCCTTGGCCCCGCCCATTCCCCCTTTAGCCACGCCCATTCCGCCTTCAGCCACGGCCTTTCCCCCTTTAGCCCTGCCCATACACCATTCTGCCTCGCCCATTCCCCTTTTAGCCTCCCCCCTACGGCCCCTAGAGCCCCGGCAAGCCCCCCCCCTTTAGCCCCGGCCCTTCCGGCGTTAGCCCCGCCCCTTCCGGCTTTAGGCCCGCCCACTCCGCCCTTGGCCCCGCCCACCCCGCCCATTCCCCCTTTAGCCACGCCCATTCCGCCTTCAGCCACGGCCTTTCCCCCTTTAGCCCTGCCCATACACGATTCTGCCTCGCCCATTCCCCTTTCAGCCTCCCCCCTACGGCCCCTAGAGCCCCGGCAAGCCCCCCCCCCCTTTAGCCCCGCCCCTTCCGGCTTTAGCCCCGCCCACTCCGCCCTTAGCCCCGCCCACCCCGCCCTTGGCCCCGCCCATTCCCCCTTTAGCCACGCCCATTCCGCCTTCAGCCACGGCCTTTCCCCCTTTAGCCCTGCCCATACACGATTCTGCCTCGCCCATTCCCCTTTTAGCCTCCCCCCTACGGCCCCTAGAGCCCCGGCAAGCCCCCCCCTTTAGCCCCGCCCCTTCCGGCTTTAGCCCCGCCCCTTCCGGCTTTAGCCCCGCCCACTCCGCCCTTGGCCCCGCCCACCCCGCCCTTGGCCCCGCCCATTCCCCCTTTAGCCACGCCCATTCCGCCTTCAGCCACGGCCTTTCCCCCTTTAGCCCTGCCCATACACGATTCTGCCTCGCCCATTCCCCTTTCAGCCTCCCCCCTACGGCCCCTAGAGCCCCGGCAAGCCCCCCCCCTTTAGCCCCGCCCCTTCCGGCTTTATCCCCGCCCACTCCGCCCTTGGCCCCGCCCATTCCCCCTTTAGCCACGCCCATTCCGCCTTCAGCCACGGCCTTTCCCCCTTTAGCCCTGCCCATACACGATTCTGCCTCGCCCATTCCCCTTTTAGCCTCCCCCCTACGGCCCCTAGAGCCCCGGCAAGCCCCCCCCTTTAGCCCCGCCCCTTCCGGCTTTAGCCCCGCCCACTCCGCCCTTAGCCCCGCCCACCCCGCCCTTGGCCCCGCCCATTCCCCCTTTAGCCACGCCCATTCCGCCTTCAGCCACGGCCTTTCCCCCTTTAGCCCTGCCCATACACCATTCTGCCTCGCCCATTCCCCTTTTAGCCTCCCCCCTACGGCCCGTAGAGCCCCGGCAAGCCCCCCCTTTAGCCCCGCCCCTCCCGGCTTTAGCCCCGCCCCTTCCGGCTTTAGCCCCGCCCACTCCGCCCTTAGCCCCGCCCACCCCGCCCTTGGCCCCGCCCATTCCCCCTTTAGCCACGCCCATTCCGCCTTCAGCCACGGCCTTTCCCCCTTTAGCCCTGCCCATACACGATTCTGCCTCGCCCATTCCCCTTTTAGCCTCCCCCCTACGGCCCCTAGAGCCCCGGCAAGCCCCCCCCCCTTTAGCCCCGCCCCTTCCGGCTTTAGCCCCGCCCACTCCGCCCTTGGCCCCGCCCATTCCCCCTTTAGCCACGCCCATTCCGCCTTCAGCCACGGCCTTTCCCCCTTTAGCCCTGCCCATACACGATTCTGCCTCGCCCATTCCCCTTTTAGCCTCCCCCCTACGGCCCCTAGAGCCCCGGCAAGCCCCCCCCTTTAGCCCCGCCCCTTCCGGCTTTAGCCCCGCCCACTCCGCCCTTAGCCCCGCCCACCCCGCCCTTGGCCCCGCCCATTCCCCCTTTAGCCACGCCCATTCCGCCTTCAGCCACGGCCTTTCCCCCTTTAGCCCTGCCCATACACGATTCTGCCTCGCCCATTCCCCTTTTAGCCTCCCCCCTACGGCCCCTAGAGCCCCGGCAAGCCCCCCCCCCTTTAGCCCCGCCCCTTCCGGCTTTAGCCCCGCCCACTCCGCCCTTAGCCCCGCCCACCCCGCCCTTGGCCCCGCCCATTCCCCCTTTAGCCACGCCCATTCCGCCTTCAGCCACGGCCTTTCCCCCTTTAGCCCTGCCCATACACGATTCTGCCTCGCCCATTCCCCTTTTAGCCTCCCCCCTACGGCCCGTAGAGCCCCGGCAAGCCCCCCCCCTTTAGCCCCGCCCCTTCCGGCTTTAGCCCCGCCCCTTCCGGTTTTAGCCCCGCCCACTCCGCCCTTAGCCCCGCCCACCCCGCCCTTGGCCCCGCCCATTCCCCCTTTAGCCACGCCCATTCCGCCTTCAGCCACGGCCTTTCCCCCTTTAGCCCTGCCCATACACGATTCTGCCTCGCCCATTCCCCTTTCAGCCTCCCCCCTACGGCCCCTAGAGCCCCGGCAAGCCCCCCCCTTTAGCCCCGCCCCTTCCGGCTTTAGCCCCGCCCACCCCGCCCTTGGCCCCGCCCATTCCCCCTTTAGCCACGCCCATTCCGCCTTCAGCCACGGCCTTTCCCCCTTTAGCCCTGCCCATACACGATTCTGCCTCGCCCATTCCCCTTTTAGCCTCCCCCCTACGGCCCCTAGAGCCCCGGCAAGCCCCCCCCTTTAGCCCCGCCCCTTCCGGCTTTAGCCCCGCCCACTCCGCCCTTAGCCCCGCCCACCCCGCCCTTAGCCCCGCCCACCCCGCCCTTGGCCCCGCCCATTCTCCCTTTAGCCACGCCCATTCCGCCTTCAGCCACGGCCTTTCCCCCTTTAGCCCTGCCCATACACCATTCTGCCTCGCCCATTCCCCTTTCAGCCTCCCCCCTACGGCCCCTAGAGCCCCGGCAAGCCCCCCCCCTTTAGCCCCGCCCCTTCCGGCTTTAGCCCCGCCCACTCCGCCCTTAGCCCCGCCCACCCCGCCCTTGGCCCCGCCCATTCCCCCTTTAGCCACGCCCATTCCGCCTTCAGCCACGGCCTTTCCCCCTTTAGCCCTGCCCATACACGATTCTGCCTCGCCCATTCCCCTTTTAGCCTCCCCCCTACGGCCCGTAGAGCCCCGGCAAGCCCCCCCTTTAGCCCCGCCCCTTCCGGCTTTAGCCCCGCCCCTTCCGGCTTTAGCCCCGCCCACTCCGCCCTTAGCCCCGCCCACCCCGCCCTTGGCCCCGCCCATTCCCCCTTTAGCCACGCCCATTCCGCCTTCAGCCACGGCCTTTCCCCCTTTAGCCCTGCCCATACAGGATTCTGCCTCGCCCATTCCCCTTTTAGCCTCTCCCCTACGGCCCCTAGAGCCCCGGCAAGCCCCCCCCTTTAGCCCCGCCCCTTCCGGCTTTAGCCCCGCCCACTCCGCCCTTAGCCCCGCCCACCCCGCCCTTGGCCCCGCCCATTCCCCCTTTAGCCACGCCCATTCCGCCTTCAGCCACGGCCTTTCCCCCTTTAGCCCTGCCCATACACGATTCTGCCTCGCCCATTCCCCTTTCAGCCTCCCCCCTACGGCCCCTAGAGCCCCGGCAAGCCCCCCCCCTTAGCCCCGCCCCTTCCGGCTTTAGCCCCGCCCCATTCGGCTTTAGCCCCGCCCACTCCGCCATTAGCCCCGCCCACCCCGCCCTTGGCCCCGCCCATTCCCCCTTTAGCCACGCCCATTCCGCCTTCAGCCACGGCCTTTCCCCTTTAGCCCTGCCCATACACGATTCTGCCTCGCCCATTCCCCTTTTAGCCTCCCCCCTACGGCCCCTAGAGCCCCGGCAAGCCCCCCCCCCCTTTAGCCCCGCCCCTTCCGGCTTTAGCCCCGCCCCTTCCGGCTTTAGCCCCGCCCACTCCGCCCTTAGCCCCGCCCACCCCGCCCATTCCCCCTTTAGCCACGCCCATTCCGCCTTCAGCCATGGCCTTTCCCCCTTTAGCCCTGCCCATACACGATTCTGCCTCGCCCATTCCCCTTTGAGCCTCCCCCCTACGGCCCCTAGAGCCCCGGCAAGCCCCCCCCCCCTTTAGCCCCGCCCCTTCCGGCTTTAGCCCCGCCCACTCCGCCCTTAGCCCCGCCCACCCCGCCCTTGGCCCCGCCCATTCCCCCTTTAGCCACGCCCATTCCGCCTTCAGCCACGGCCTTTCCCCCTTTAGCCCTGCCCATACACGATTCTGCCTCGCCCATTCCCCTTTTAGCCTCCCCCCTACGGCCCGTAGAGCCCCGGCAAGCCCCCCCTTTAGCCCCGCCCCTCCCGGCTTTAGCCCCGCCCCTTCCGCCTTTAGCCCCGCCCACTCCGCCCTTAGCCCCGCCCAACCCGCCCTTGGCCCCGCCCATTCCCCCTTTAGCCACGCCCATTCCGCCTTCAGCCACGGCCTTTCCCCCTTTAGCCCTGCCCATACACGATTCTGCCTCGCCCATTCCCCTTTTAGCCTCCCCCCTACGGCCCCTAGAGCCCCGGCAAGCCCCCCCCTTTAGCCCCGCCCCTTCCGGCTTTAGCCCCGCCCACTCCGCCATTAGCCCCGCCCACCCCGCCCTTGGCCCCGCCCATTCCCCCTTTAGCCACGCCCATTCCGCCTACAGCCACGGCCTTTCCCCCTTTAGCCCTGCCCATACACGATTCTGCCTTGCCCATTCCCCTTTTAGCCTCCCCCCTACGGCCCCTAGAGCCCCGGCAAGCCCCCCCCTTTAGCCCCGCCCCTTCCGGCTTTAGCCCCGCCCACTCCGCCCTTAGCCCCGCCCACTCCGCCCTTAGCCCCGCCCACCCCGCCCTTGGCCCCGCCCATTCCCCCTTTAGCCACGCCCATTCCGCCTTCAGCCACGGCCTTTCCCCCTTTAGCCCTGCCCATACACCATTCTGCCTCGCCCATTCCCCTTTCAGCCTCCCCCCTACGGCCCCTAGAGCCCCGGCAAGCCCCCCCCCTTTAGCCCCGCCCCTTCCGGCTTTAGCCCCGCCCACTCCGCCCTTAGCCCCGCCCACCCCGCCCTTGGCCCCGCCCATTCCCCCTTTAGCCACGTCCATTCCGCCTTCAGCCACGGCCTTTCCCCCTTTAGCCCTGCCCATACACGATTCTGCCTCGCCCATTCCCCTTTTAGCCTCCCCCCTACGGCCCGTAGAGCCCCGGCAAGCCCCCCCTTTAGCCCCGCCCCTTCCGGATTTAGCCCCGCCCCTTCCGGCTTTAGCCCCGCCCCTTCCGGTTTTAGCCCCGCCCACTCCGCCCTTAGCCCCGCCCACCCCGCCCTTGGCCCCGCCCATTCCCCCTTTAGCCACGCCCATTCCGCCTTCAGCCACGGCCTTTCCCCCTTTAGCCCTGCCCATACACGATTCTGCCTCGCCCATTCCCCTTTTAGCCTCCCCCCTACGGCCCCTAGAGCCCCGGCAAGCCCCCCCCCCTTTAGCCCCGCCCCTTCCGGCTTTAGCCCCGCCCACTCCGCCCTTAGCCCCGCCCACCCCGCCCTTGGCCCCGCCCATTCCGCCTTCAGCCACGGCCTTTCCCCCTTTAGCCCTGCCCATACACCATTCTGACTCGCCCATTCCCCTTTTAGCCTCCCCCCTACGGCCCCTAGAGCCCCGGCAAGCCCCCCCCCTTTAGCCCCGGCCCTTCCGGCGTTAGCCCCGCCCCTTCCGGCTTTAGGCCCGCCCACTCCGCCCTTAGCCCCGCCCACCCCGCCCATTCCCCCTTTAGCCACGCCCATTCCGCCTTCAGCCACGGCCTTTCCCCCTTTAGCCCTGCCCATACACCATTCTGCCTCGTCCATTCCCCTTTGAGCCTCTCCCCTACGGCCCCTAGAGCCCCGGCAAGCCCCCCCCTTTAGCCCCGCCCCTTCCGGCTTTAGCCCCGCCCCTTCCGGCTTTAGCCCCGCCCACTCCGCCCTTGGCCCCGCCCACCCCGCCCTTGGCCCCGCCCATTCCCCCTTTAGCCACGCCCATTCCGCCTTCAGCCACGGCCTTTCCCCCTTTAGCCCTGCCCATACACGATTCTGCCTCGCCCATTCCCCTTTTAGCCTCCCCCCTACGGCCCCTAGAGCCCCGGCAAGCCCCCCCCTTTAGCCCCGCCCCTTCCGGCTTTAGCCCCGCCCCTTCCGGCTTTAGCCCCGCCCACTCCGCCCTTAGCCCCGCCCACTCCGCCCTTAGCCCCGCCCACCCTGCCCTTGGCCCCGCCCATTCCCCCTTTAGCCACGCCCATTCCGCCTTCAGCCACGGCCTTTCCCCCTTTAGCCCTGCCCATACAC
This sequence comes from Corvus hawaiiensis, assembly GCF_020740725.1. Classification (NCBI taxonomy): domain Eukaryota; kingdom Metazoa; phylum Chordata; class Aves; order Passeriformes; family Corvidae; genus Corvus; species Corvus hawaiiensis. The sequence continues at coordinate 1,063 of NW_025963330.1, read as the reverse complement.
CATTCTGCCTCGCCCATTCCCCTTTTAGCCTCCCCCCTACGGCCCGTAGAGCCCCGGCAAGCCCCCCCCTTTAGCCCCGCCTTTCCCGGCTTTAGCCCCGCCCCTTCCGGCTTTAGCCCCGCCCACTCCGCCCTTAGCCCCGCCCACCCCGCCCTTGGCCCCGCCCATTCCCCCTTTAGCCACGCCCATTCCGCCTTCAGCCACGGCCTTTCCCCCTTTAGCCCTGCCCATACACGATTCTGCCTCGCCCATTCCCCTTTCAGCCTCCCCCCTACGGCCCCTAGAGCCCCGGCAAGCCCCCCCCCTTTAGCCCCGCCCCTTCCGGCTTTAGCCCCGCCCACTCCGCCCTTGGCCCCGCCCATTCCCCCTTTAGCCACGCCCATTCCGCCTTCAGCCACGGCCTTTCCCCCTTTAGCCCTGCCCATACACGATTCTGCCTCGCCCATTCCCCTTTTAGCCTCCCCCCTACGGCCCCTAGAGCCCCGGCAAGCCCCCCCCTTTAGCCCCGCCCCTTCCGGCTTTAGCCCCGCCCACTCCGCCTTTAGCCCCGCCCACCCCGCCCTTGGCCCCGCCCATTCCCCCTTTAGCCACGCCCATTCCGCCTTCAGCCACGGCCTTTCCCCCTTTAGCCCTGCCCATACACGATTCTGCCTCGCCCATTCCCCTTTTAGCCTCCCCCCTACGGCCCGTAGAGCCCCGGCAAGCCCCCCCTTTAGCCCCGCCCCTCCCGGCTTTAGCCCCGCCCCTTCCGGCTTTAGCCCCGCCCACTCCGCCCTTAGCCCCGCCCACCCCGCCCTTGGCCCCGCCCATTCCCCCTTTAGCCACGCCCATTCCGCCTTCAGCCACGGCCTTTCCCCCTTTAGCCCTGCCCATACACCATTCTGCCTCGCCCATTCCCCTTTTAGCCTCCCCCCTACGGCCCCTAGAGCCCCGGCAAGCCCCCCCCCTTAGCCCCGCCCCTTCCGGCTTTAGCCCCGCCCCTTCCGGCTTTAGCCCCGCCCACTCCGCCCTTAGCCCCGCCCACCCCGCCCTTGGCCCCGCCCATTCCCCCTTTAGCCACGCC
>NW_025963329.1:0-45892 GCF_020740725.1 Corvus hawaiiensis | reverse complement strand
AGAGCCCCGGCAAGCCCCCCCCTTTAGCCCCGCCCCTTCCGGCTTTAGCCCCGCCCCTTCCGGCTTTAGCCCCCGCCCACTCCGCCCTTAGCCCCGCCCACACCCGCCCTTGGCCCCGCCCATTCCCCCTTTAGCCACGCCCATTCCGCCTTCAGCCACGGCCTTTCCCCCTTTAGCCCTGCCCATACACGATTCTGCCTCGCCCATTCCCCTTTTTAGCCTCCCCCCTACGGCCCCTAGAGCCCCGGCAAGCCCCCCCCCCTTTAGCCCCCGCCCCTTCCGGCTTTAGCCCCGCCACTCCGGCTTTAGCCCCGCCCACTCCGCCCTTAGCCCCGCCCACCCCGCCCTTGGCTTCGCCCATTCCCCCTTTAGCCACGCCCATTCCGCCTTCAGCCACGGCCTTTCCTCCTTTAGCCCTGCCCATACACGATTCTGCCTCGCCCATTCCCCTTTTAGCCTCCCCCCTACGGCCCCTAGAGCCCCGGCAAGCCCCCCATTTTAGCCCCGCCCCTTCCGGCTTTAGCCCCGCCCACTCCGGCTTTAGCCCCGCCCACTCCGCCCTTAGCCCCGCCCACCCCGCCCTTGGCCCCGCCCATTCCCCCTTTAGCCACGCCCATTCCGCCTTCAGCCACGGCCTTTCCCCCTTTAGCCCTGCCCATACACGATTCTGCCTCGCCCATTCCCCTTTTAGCCTCCCCCCTACGGCCCCTAGAGCCCCCGGCAAGCCCCCCCCTTTAGCCCCGCCCCTTCCGGCTTTAGCCCCGCCCACTCCGCCCTTGGCCCCGCCCACCCCGCCCTTGGCCCCGCCCACCCCCGCCCTTGGCCCCGCCCATTCCCCCCTTTAGCCACGCCCATTCCGCCTTCAGCCACGGCCTTTCCCCCTTTAGCCCTGCCCATACACGATTCTGCCTCGCCCATTCCCCTTTTAGCCTCCCCCCTATGGCCCCTAGAGCCCCGGCAAGCACCCCCCTTTAGCCCCGCCCCTTCCGGCTTTAGCCCCGCCCCTTCCGGCTTTAGCCCCGCCCACCCCGCCCTTGGCCCCGCCCATTTTCCCTTTAGCCACGCCCATTCCGCCTTCAGCCACGGCCTTTCCCCCTTTAGCCCTGCCTATACACGATTCTGCCTCGCCCATTCCCCTTTTAGCCTCCCCCCTACGGCCCCTAGAGCCCCGGCAAGCCCCCCCCCTTTAGCCCCGCCCCTTCCGGATTTAGGCCCCGCCCACTCCGCCCTTGGCCCCGCCCACCCCGCCCTTGGCCCCCGCCCACCCCGCCCTTGGCCCCGCCCATTTTCCCTTTAGCCACGCCCATTCCGCCTTCAGCCACGGCCTTTCCCCCTTTAGCCCTGCCCATACACGATTCTGCCTCGCCCATTCCCCTTTTAGCCTCCCCCCTACGGCCCCTAGAGCCCCGGCAAGCCCCCCCCTTTAGCCCCGCCCCTTCCGGCTTTAGCCCCGCCCACTACGGCTTTAGCCCCGCCCACTCCGCCCTTAGCCCCGCCCACCCCGCCCTTGGCCCCCGCCCATTTTCCCTTTAGCCACGCCCATTCCGCCTTCAGCCACGGCCTTTCCCCCTTTAGCCCTGCCCATACACGATTCTGCCTCGCCCATTCCCCCTTTTAGCCTCCCCCCTACGGCCCCTAGAGCCCCGGCAAGCCCCCCCCTTTAGCCCCGCCCCTTCCGGCTTTAGCCCCGCCCACTCCGCCCTTGGCCCCGCCCACCCCGCCCTTGGCCCCGCCCACCCCGCCCTTGGCCCCGCCCATTCCCCCTTTAGCCACGCCCATTCCGCCTTCAGCCACGGCCTGTCCCCCTTTAGCCCTGCCCCATACACGATTCTGCCTAGCCCATTCCCCTTTTAGCCTCCGCCCCTACGGCCCCTAGAGCCCCCGGCAAGCCCCCCCTTTAGCCCCGCCCCTTCCGGCTTTAGCCCCGCCCCTTCCGGCTTTAGCCCCGCCCACTCCGCCCTTAGCCCCGCCCACCCCGCCCTTGGCCCCGCCCATTTTCCCTTTAGCCACGCCCATTCCGCCTTCAGCCACGGCCTTTCCCCCTTTAGCCCTGCCCATACACGATTCTGTCTCGCCCATTCCCCTTTTAGCCTCCCCCCTACGGCCCCTAGAGCCCCGGCAAGCCCCCCCCTTTAGCCCCGCCCCTTCCGGCTTTAGCCCCGCCCACTCCGCCCCTTGGCCCCGCCCACCGCGCCCTTGGCCCCGCCCATTCCCCCTTTAGCCACGCCCATTCCGCCTTCAGCCACGGCCTTTCCCCCTTTAGCCCTGCCCATACACGATTCTGCCTCGCCCATTCCCCTTTAGCCTCCCCCCTACGGCCCCTAGAGCCCCGGCAAGCCCCCCCCTTTAGCCCCGCCCCTTCCGGCTTTAGCCCCGCCCACCCCGCCCTTGGCCCCGCCCACCCCGCCCTTGGCCCCGCCCATTCCCCCTTTAGCCACGCCCATTCCGCCTTCAGCCACGGCCTTTCCCCCTTTAGCCCTGCCCATACACGATTCTGCCTCGCCCATTCCCCTTTTAGCCTCCCCCCTACGGCCCCTAGAGCCCCGGCAAGCCCCCCCCCCTTTAGCCCCGCCCCTTCCGGCTTTAGCCCCGCCCACTCCGGCTTTAGCCCCGCCCACCCCGCCCTTAGCCCCGCCCACCCCGCCCTTGGCCCCGCCCATTCCCCCTTTAGCCACGCCCATTCCGCCTTCAGCCACGGCCTTTCCCCCTTTAGCCCTGCCCATACACGATTCTGCCTCGCCCATTCCCCTTTTAGCCTCCCCCCTACGGCCCCTAGAGCCCCGGCAAGCCCCCCCCCCTTAGCCCGCCCCTTCCGGCTTTAGCCCCGCCCCTTCCGGCTTTAGCCCCGCCCACTCCGGCTTTAGCCCCGCCCACCCCGCCCTTGGCCCCCGCCCACCCCGCCCTTGGCCCCGCCCATTCCCCCCTTTAGCCACGCCCATTCCGCCTTCAGCCACGGCCTTTCCCCCTTTAGCCCTGCCCATACACGATTCTGCCTCGCCCATTCCCCTTTTAGCCTCCCCCCTACGGCCCCTAGAGCCCCGGCAAGCCCCCCCCTTTAGCCCCGCCCCTTCCGGCTTTAGCCCCGTCCACTCCGCCCTTAGCCCCGCCCACCCCCGCCCTTGGCCCCGCCCATTTTCCCTTTAGCCACGCCCATTCCGCCTTCAGCCACGGCCTTTCCCCCTTTAGCCCTGCCCATACACGATTCTGCCTCGCCCATTCCCCTTTTAGCCTCCCCCCTACGGCCCCTAGAGCCCCGGCAAGCCCCCCCCTTTAGCCCCGCCCCTCCGGCTTTAGCCCCGCCCCTTCCGGCTTTAGCCCCGCCCACTCCGCCCTTAGCCCCGCCCACCGCGCCCTTGGCCCCGCCCATTTTCCCTTTAGCCACGCCCATTCCGCCTTCAGCCACGGCCTTTCCCCCTTTAGCCCTGCCCATACACGATTCTGCCTCGCCCATTCCCCTTTTAGCCTCCCCCCTACGGCCCCCTAGAGCCCCGGCAAGCCCCCCCCCCCTTTAGCCCCGCCCCTTCCGGCTTTAGCCCCGCCCCTTCCGGCTTTAGCCCCGCCCACTCCGCCCTTAGCCCCGCCCACCCCGCCCTTGGCCCCGCCCATTTTCCCTTTAGCCACGCCCATTCCGCCTTCAGCCACGGCCTTTCCCCCTTTAGCCCTGACCATACACGATTCTGCCTCGCCCATTCCCCTTTTAGCCTCCCCCCTACGGCCCCTAGAGCCCCGGCAAGCCCCCCCCCTTTAGCCCCGCCCCTTCCGGCTTTAGCCCCGCCCACTCCGCCCTTAGCCCCGCCCACCCCGCCCTTGGCCCCGCCCATTCCCCCTTTAGCCACGCCCATTCCGCCTTCAGCCACGGCCTTTCCCCCTTTAGCCCTGCCCATACACGATTCTGCCTCGCCCATTCCCCTTTTAGCCTCCCCCCTACGGCCCCTAGAGCCCCGGCAAGCCCCCCCCTTTAGCCCCGCCCCTTCCGGCTTTAGCCCCGCCCACTCCGCCCTTAGCCCCCGCCCACCCCGCCCTTGGCCCCGCCCATTCCCCCTTTAGCCACGCCCATTCCGCCTTCAGCCACGGCCTTTCCCCCTTTAGCCCTGCCCATACACGATTCTGCCTCGCCCATTCCCCTTTTAGCCTCCCCCCTACGGCCCCTAGAGCCCCGGCAAGCCCCCCTTTTTAGCCCCGCCCCTTCCGGCTTTAGCCCCGCCCACTCCGCCCTTAGCCCCGCCCACTCCGCCCTTGGCCCCGCCCACCCCGCCCTTGGCCCCCGCCCATTTTCCCTTTAGCCACGCCCATTCCGCCTTCAGCCACGGCCTTTCCCCCTTTAGCCCTGCCCATACACGATTCTGCCTCGCCCATTCCCCTTTTAGCCTCCCCCCTACGGCCCCTAGAGCCCCGGCAAGCCCCCCCCTTTAGCCCCGCCCCTTCCGGCTTTAGCCCCGCCCACTCCGCCCTTAGCCCCGCCCACCCCGCCCTTGGCCCCGCCCATTCCCCCTTTAGCCACGCCCATTCCGCCTTCAGCCACGGCCTTTCCCCCTTTAGCCCTGCCCATACACGATTCTGCCTCGCCCATTCCCCTTTTAGCCTCCCCCCTACGGCCCCTAGAGCCCCGGCAAGCCCCCCCCCTTTAGCCCCGCCCCTTCCGGCTTTCGCCCCGCCCACTCCGGCTTTAGCCCCGCCCACTCCGCCCTTAGCCCCGCCCACCCCGCCCTTGGCTTCGCCCATTCCCCCTTTAGCCACGCCCATTCCGCCTTCAGCCACGGCCTTTCCCCCTTTAGCCCTGCCCATACACGATTCTGCCTCGCCCATTCCCCTTTTAGCCTCCCCCCTACGGCCCCTAGAGCCCCGGCAAGCCCCCCCCTTTAGCCCCGCCCCTTCCGGCTTTAGCCCCGCCCACTCCGGCTTTAGCCCCGCCCACCCCGCCCTTGGCCCCGCCCACCCCGCCCTTGGCCCCGCCCATTCCCCCTTTAGCCACGCCCATTCCGCCTTCAGCCACGGCCTTTCCCCCTTTAGCCCTGCCCATACACGATTCTGCCTCGCCCATTCCCCTTTTAGCCTCCCCCCTACGGCCCCTAGAGCCCCGGCAAGCCCCCCCCCCCTTTAGCCCCGCCTTTTCCGGCTTTAGCCCCGCCCCTTCCGGCTTTAGCCCCGCCCACCCCGCCTTTGGCCCCGCCCACCCCGCCCTTGGCCCCGCCCATTCCCCCTTTAGCCACGCCCATTCCGCCTTCAGCCACGGCCTTTCCCCCTTTAGCCCTGCCCATACACGATTCTGCCTCGCCCATTCCCCTTTAGCCTCCCCCCTACGGCCCCTAGAGCCCCGGCAAGCCCCCCCCTTTAGCCCCGCCCCTTCCGGCTTTAGCCCCGCCCACTCCGCCCTTGGCCCCGCCCACCCCGCCCTTGGCCCCGCCCATTCCCCCTTTAGCCACGCCCATTCCGCCTTCAGCCACGGCCTTTCCCCCTTTAGCCCTGCCCATACACGATTCTGCCTCGCCCATTCCCCTTTTAGCCTCCCCCCTACGGCCCCTAGAGCCCCGGCAAGCCCCCCCCCTTAGCCCCGCCCCTTCCGGCTTTAGCCCCGCCCACCCTGCCCTTGGCCCCGCCCATTCCCTCTTTAGCCACGCCCATTCCGCCTTCAGCCACGGCCTTTCCCCCTTTAGCCCTGCCCATACACGATTCTGCCTCGCCCATTCCCCTTTTAGCCTCCCCCCTACGGCCCCTAGAGCCCCGGCAAGCCCCCCCTTTAGCCCCGCCCCTTCAGGCTTTAGCCCCGCCCACTCCGCCCTTAGCCCCGCCCACCGCGCCCTTGGCCCCGCCCATTTTCCCTTTAGCCACGCCCATTCCGCCTTCAGCCACGGCCTTTCCCCCTTTAGCCCTGCCCATACACGATTCTGCCTAGCCCATTCCCCTTTTAGCCTCCCCCCTACGGCCCCTAGAGCCCCGGCAAGCCCCCCCTTTAGCCCCGCCCCTTCCGGCTTTAGCCCCGCCCCTTCCGGCTTTAGCCCCGCCCACTCCGCCCTTAGCCCCGCCCACCCCGCCCTTGGCCCCGCCCATTCCCCCCTTTAGCCACGCCCATTCCGCCTTCAGCCACGGCCTTTCCCCCTTTAGCCCTGCCCATACACGATTCTGCCTCGCCCATTCCCCTTTTAGCCTCCCCCCTACGGCCCCTAGAGCCCCGGCAAGCCCCCCCCTTTAGCCCCGCCCCTTCCGGCTTTAGCCCCGCCCCCTTCGGCTTTAGCCCCGCCCACTCCGCCCTTAGCCCCGCCCACCCCGCCCTTGGCCCCTCCCATTTTCCCTTTAGCCACGCCCATTCCGCCTTCAGCCACGGCCTTTCCCCCTTTAGCCCTGCCCATACACGATTCTGCCTCGCCCATTCCCCTTTTAGCCTCCCCCCTACGGCCCCTAGAGCCCCGGCAAGCCCCCCCCTTTAGCCCCGCCCCTTCCGGCTTTAGCCCCGCCCACTCCGCCCTTGGCCCCGCCCACCCCGCCCTTGGCCCCGCCCACCCCGCCCTTGGCCCCGCCCATTCCCCCTTTAGCCACGCCCATTCCGCCTTCAGCCACGGCCTGTCCCCCTTTAGCCCTGTCCATACACGATTCTGCCTCGCCCATTCCCCTTTTAGCCTCCGCCCTACGGCCCCTAGAGCCCCGGCAAGCCCCCCCCCTTTAGCCCCGCCCCTTCCGGCTTTAGCCCCGCCCCTTCCGGCTTTAGCCCCGCCCACTCCGCCCTTAGCCCCGCCCACCCCGCCCTTGGCCCCGCCCATTCCCACCTTTAGCCACGCCCATTCCGCCTTCAGCCACGGCCTTTCCCCCTTTAGCCCTGTCCATACACGATTCTGCCTCGCCCATTGCCCTTTTAGCCTCCCCCCTACGGCCCCTAGAGCCCCGGCAAGCCTCCCCTTTAGCCCCGCCCCTTCCGGCTTTAGCCCCGCCCCTTCCGGCTTTAGCCCCGCCCACTCCGCCCTTAGCCCCGCCCACCGCGCCCTTGGCCCCGCCCATTTTCCCTTTAGCCACGCCCATTCCGCCTTCAGCCACGGCCTTTCCCCCTTTAGCCCTGCCCATACACGATTCTGTCTCGCCCATTCCCCTTTTAGCCTCCCCCCTACGGCCCCTAGAGCCCCGGCAAGCCCCCCCCTTTAGCCCCGCCCCTTCCGGCTTTAGCCCCGCCCACTCCGCCCTTAGCCCCGCCCACCGCGCCCTTGGCCCCGCCCATTTTCCCTTTAGCCACGCCCATTCCGCCTTCAGCCACGGCCTTTCCCCCTTTAGCCCTGCCCATACACGATTCTGCCTCGCCCATTCCCCTTTTAGCCTCCCCCCTACGGCCCCTAGAGCCCCGGCAAGCCCCCCCCTTTAGCCCCCGCCCCTTCCGGCTTTAGCCCCGCCCACTCCGCTTTTGGCCCCGCCCACCCCGCCCTTGGCCCCGCCCACCCCGCCCTTGGCCCCGCCCATTCCCCCTTTAGCCACGCCCATTCCTCCTTCAGCCACGGCCTTTCCCCCTTTAGCCCTGCCCATACACGATTCTGCCTCGCCCATTCCCCTTTTAGCCTCCCCCCTACGGCCCCTAGAGCCCCGGCAAGCCCCCCTTTAGCCCCGCCCCTTCCGGCTTTAGCCCCGCCCACTCCGCCCTTAGCCCCGCCCACCCCGCCCTTGGCCCCGCCCATTTTCCCTTTAGCCACGCCCATTCCGCCTTCAGCCACGGCCTTTCCCCCTTTAGCCCTGCCCATACACGATTCTGCCTCGCCCATTCCCCTTTTAGCCTCCCCCCTACGGCCCCTAGAGCCCCGGCAAGCCCCCCCCTTTAGCCCCGCCCCTTCCGGCTTTAGCCCCGCCCCTTCCGGCTTTAGCCCCGCCCACCCCGCCCTTGGCCCCGCCCACCCCGCCCTTGGCCCCGCCCATTCCCCCTTTAGCCACGCCCATTCCGCCTTCAGCCACGGCCTTTCCCCCTTTAGCCCTGCCCATACACGATTCTGCCTCGCCCATTCCTCTTTTAGCCTCCCCCCTACGGCCCCTAGAGCCCCGGCAAGCCCCCCCCTTTAGCCCCGCCCCTTCCGGCTTTAGCCCCGCCCACTCCGCCCTTAGCCCCGCCCACCCCGCCCTTGGCCCCGCCCATTCCCCCTTTAGCCACGCCCATTCCGCCTTCAGCCACGGCCTTTCCCCCTTTAGCCCTGCCCATACACGATTCTGCCTCGCCCATTCCCCTTTTAGCCTCCCCCCTACGGCCCCTAGAGCCCCGGCAAGCCCCCCCCTTTAGCCCCGCCCCTTCCGGCTTTCGCCCCGCCCACTCCGGCTTTAGCCCCGCCCACTCCGCCCTTAGCCCCGCCCACCCCGCCCTTGGCCCCGCCCATTTTCCCTTTAGCCACGCCCATTCCGCCTTCAGCCACGGCCTTTCCCCCTTTAGCCCTGCCCATACACGATTCTGCCTCGCCCATTCCCCTTTAGCCTCCCCACTACGGCCCCTAGAGCCCCGGCAAGCCCCCCCCTTTAGCCCCGCCCCTTCCGGCTTTAGCCCCGCCCACTCCGCCCTTAGCCCCGCCCACCCCGCCCTTGGCCCCGCCCACCCCGCCCTTGGCCCCGCCCACCCCGCCCTTGGCCCCGCCCATTCCCCCTTTAGCCACGCCCATTCCGCCTTCAGCCACGGCCTTTCCCCCTTTAGCCCTGCCCATACACGATTCTGCCTCGCCCATTCCCCTTTTAGCCTCCCCCCTACGGCCCCTAGAGCCCCGGCAAGCCCCCCCTTTAGCCCCGCCCCTTCCGGCTTTAGCCCCGCCCCTTCCGGCTTTAGCCCCGCCCACCCCGCCCTTGGCCCCGCCCACCCCGCCCTTGGCCCCGCCCATTTTCCCTTTAGCCACGCCCATTCCGCCTTCAGCCACGGCCTTTCCCCCTTTAGCCCTGCCCATACACGATTCTGCCTCGCCCATTCCCCTTTTAGCCTCCCCCCTACGGCCCCTAGAGCCCCGGCAAGCCCCCCCCTTTAGCCCCGCCCCTTCCGGCTTTAGCCCCGCCCACTCCGCCCTTAGCCCCGCCCACCCCGCCCTTGGCCCCGCCCATTCCCCCTTTAGCCACGCCCATTCCGCCTTCAGCCACGGCCTTTCCCCCTTTAGCCCTGCCCATACACGATTCTGCCTCGCCCATTCCCCTTTTAGCCTCCTCCCTACGGCCCCTAGAGCCCCGGCAATCCCCCCCCTTTAGCCCCGCCCCTTCCGGCTTTAGCCCCGCCCACTCCGGCTTTAGCCCCGCCCACCCCGCCCTTAGCCCCGCCCACCCCGCCCTTGGCCCCGCCCATTCCCCCTTTAGCCACGCCCATTCCGCCTTCAGCCACGGCCTTTCCCCCTTTAGCCCTGCCCATACACGATTCTGCCTCGCCCATTCCCCTTTTAGCCTCCCCCCTACGGCCCCTAGAGCCCCGGCAAGCCCCCCCCTTTAGCCCCGCCCCTTCCGGCTTTAGCCCCGCCCACTCCGGCTTTAGCCCCGCCCACCCCGCCCTTGGCCCCGCCCACCCCGCCCTTGGCCCCGCCCATTCCCCCTTTAGCCACGCCCATTCCGCCTTCAGCCACGGCCTTTCCCCCTTTAGCCCTGCCCATACACGATTCTGCCTCGCCCATTCCCCTTTTAGCCTCCCCCCTACGGCCCCTAGAGCCCCGGCAAGCCCCCCCCTTTAGCCCCGCCCCTTCCGGCTTTAGCCCCGCCCACTCCGCCCTTAGCCCCGCCCACCCCGCCCTTGGCCCCGCCCATTCCCCCCTTTAGCCACGCCCATTCCGCCTTCAGCCACGGCCTTTCCCCCTTTAGCCCTGCCCATACACGATTCTGCCTCGCCCATTCCCCTTTTAGCCTCCCCCCTACGGCCCCTAGAGGCCCGGCAAGCCCCCCCCCTTTAGCCCCGCCCCTTCCGGCTTTAGCCCCGCCCACTCCGCCCTTAGCCCCGCCCACCCCGCCCTTGGCCCCCGCCCACCCCGCCCTTGGCCCCGCCCATTCCCCCTTTAGCCACGCCCATTCCGCCTTCAGCCACGGCCTTTCCCCCTTTAGCCCTGCCCATACACGATTCTGCTTCGCCCATTCCCCTTTTAGCCTCCCCCCTACGGCCCCTAGAGCCCCGGCAAGCCCCCCCCCTTAGCCCCGCCCCTTCCGGCTTTAGCCCCGCCCCTTCCGCCCTTAGCCCCCCCCACCCCGCCCTTGGCCCCGCCCCACCCCGCCCTTGGTTCCGCCCATTTTCCCTTTAGCCACGCCCATTCCGCCTTCAGCCACGGCCTTTCCCCCTTTAGCCCTGCCCATACACGATTCTGCCTCGCCCATTCCCCTTTTAGCCTCCCCCCTACGGCCCCTAGAGCCCCGGCAAGCCCCCCCCCCTTTAGCCCCGCCCCTTCCGGCTTTAGCCCCGCCCACTCCGCCCTTAGCCCCGCCCACTCCGCCCTTGGCCCCGCCCACCCCCGCCCTTGGCCCCCGCCCATTTTCCCTTTAGCCACGCCCATTCCGCCTTCAGCCATGGCCTTTCCCCCTTTAGCCCTGCCTATACACGATTCTGCCTCGCCCATTCCCCTTTTAGCCTCCCCCCTACGGCCCCTAGAGCCCCGGCAAGCCCCCCCCTTTAGCCCCGCCCCTTCCGGCTTTAGCCCCGCCCACCCCGCCCTTAGCCCCGCCCACCCCGCCCTTGGCCCCGCCCATTTTCCCTTTAGCCACGCCCATTCCGCCTTCAGCCACGGCCTTTCCCCCTTTAGCCCTGCCCATACACGATTCTGCCTCGCCCATTCCCCTTTAGCCTCCCCCCTACGGCCCCTAGAGCCCCGGCAAGCCCCCCCCTTTAGCCCCGCCCACTCCGCCCTTAGCCCCGCCCACCCCGCCCTTAGCCCCGCCGACCCCGCCCTTGGCCCCGCCCATTTTCCCTTTAGCCACGCCCATTCCGCCTTCAGCCACGGCCTTTTCCCCTTTAGCCCTGCCTATACACGATTCTGCCTCGCCCATTCCCCTTTTAGCCTCCCCCCTACGGCCCCTAGAGCCCCGGCAAGCCCCCCCCTTTAGCCCCGCTCCTTCCGGCTTTAGCCCCGCCCCTTCCGGCTTTAGCCCCGCCCACTCCGCCCTTAGCCCCGCCCACCCCGCCCTTGGCCCCGCCCATTTTCCCTTTAGCCACGCCCATTCCGCCTTCAGCCACGGCCTTTCCCCGTTGAGCCCTGCCCATACACGATTCTGCCTCGCCCATTCCCCTTTTAGCCTTCCCCCTACGGCTTCTAGAGCCCCGGCAAGCCCCCCCCTTTAGCCCCGCCCCTTCCGGCTTTAGCCCCGCCTCTTCCGGCTTTATCCCCGCCCACTCCGCCCTTAGCCCCGCCCACCCCGCCCTTGGCCCCGCCCATTCCCCCTTTAGCCACGCCCATTCCGCCTTCAGCCACGGCCTTTCCCCCTTTAGCCCTGCCCATACACGATTCTGCCTCGCCCATTCCCCTTTTAGCCTCCCCCCTACGGCCCCTAGAGCCCCGGCAAGCCCCCCCCTTAGCCCCGCCCCTTCCGGCTTTAGCCCCGCCCACTCCGCCCTTGGCCCCGCCCACCCCGCCCTTGGCCCCGCCCATTCCCCCTTTAGCCACGCCCATTCCGCCTTCAGCCACGGCCTTTCCCCCTTTAGCCCTGCCTATACACTATTCTGCCTCGCCCATTCCCCTTTTAGCCTCCCCCCTACGGCCCCTAGAGCCCCGGCAAGCCCCCCCCCCCTTTAGCCCCGCCCCTTCCGGCTTTAGCCCCGCCCCTTCCGGCTTTAGCCCCGCCCACTCCGCCCTTAGCCCCGCCCACCCCGCCCTTGGCCCCGCCCATTTTCCCTTTAGCCACGCCCATTCCGCCTTCAGCCACGGCCTTTCCCCCTTTAGCCCTGCCCATACACGATTCTGCCTCGCCCATTCCCCTTTTAGCCTCCCCCCTACGGCCCCTAGAGCCCCGGCAAGCCCCCCCCCCTTTAGCCCCGCCCCTTCCGGCTTTAGCCCCGCCCACTCCGGCTTTAGCCCCGCCCACCCCGCCCTTGGCCCCGCCCACCCCGCCCTTGGCTTCGCCCATTCCCCCTTTAGCCACGCCCATTCCGCCTTCAGCCACGGCCTTTCCCCCTTTAGCCCTGCCCATACACGATTCTGCCTCGCCCATTCCCCTTTTAGCCTCCCCCCTACGGCCCCTAGAGCCCCGGCAAGCCCCCCCCTTTAGCCCCGCCCCTTCCGGCTTTAGCCCCGCCCACTCCGCCCTTGGCCCCGCCCACTCCGCCCTTAGCCCCGCCCACCCCGCCCTTGGCCCCGCCCATTTTCCCTTTAGCCACGCCCATTCCGCCTTCAGCCACGGCCTTTCCCCCTTTAGCCCTGCCCATACACGATTCTGCCTCGCCCATTCCCCTTTTAGCCTCCCCCCTACGGCCCCTAGAGCCCCGGCAAGCCCCCCCCTTTAGCCCCGCCCCTTCCGGCTTTAGCCCCGCCCACTCCGCCCTTGGCCCCGCCCACCCCGCCCTTGGCCCCGCCCACCCCGCCCTTGGCCCCGCCCATTCCCCCTTTAGCCACGCCCATTCCGCCTTCAGCCACGGCCTGTCCCCCTTTAGCCCTGCCCATACACGATTCTGCCTCGCCCATTCCCCTTTTAGCCTCCGCCCTACGGCCCCTAGAGCCCCGGCAAGCCCTCCCTTTAGCCCCGCCCCTTCCGGCTTTAGCCCCGCCCCTTCCGGCTTTAGCCCCGCCCACTCCGCCCTTAGCCCCGCCCACCGCGCCCTTGGCCCCGCCCATTCCCCCTTTAGCCACGCCCATTCCGCCTTCAGCCACGGCCTTTCCCCCTTTAGCCCTGCCCATACACGATTCTGCCTCGCCCATTCCCCTTTTAGCCTCCCCCCTACGGCCCCTAGAGCCCCGGCAAGCCCCCCCCTTTAGCCCCGCCCCTTCCGGCTTTAGCCCCGCCCACTCCGCCCTTAGCCCCGCCCACCGCGCCCTTGGCCCCGCCCATTCCCCCTTTAGCCACGCCCATTCCGCCTTCAGCCACGGCCTTTCCCCCTTTAGCCCTGCCCATACACGATTCTGCCTCGCCCATTCCCCTTTTAGCCTCCCCCCTACGGCCCCTAGAGCCCCGGCAAGCCCCCCCCTTTAGCCCCGCCCCTTCCGGCTTTAGCCCCGCCCACTCCGCCCTTGGCCCCGCCCACTCCGCCCTTAGCCCCGCCCACCCCGCCCTTGGCTTCGCCCATTCCCCCTTTAGCCACGCCCATTCCGCCTTCAGCCACGGCCTTTCCCCCTTTAGCCCTGCCCATACACGATTCTGCCTCGCCCATTCCCCTTTTAGCCTCCCCCCTACGGCCCCTAGAGCCCCGGCAAGCCCCCCCCTTTAGCCCCCGCCCCTTCCGGCTTTAGCCCCGCCCCTTCCGGCTTTAGCCCCGCCCACTCCGCCCTTATCCCCGCCCACCCCGCCCTTGGCCCCGCCCATTCCCCCTTTAGCCACGCCCATTCCGCCTTCAGCCACGGCCTTTCCCCCTTTAGCCCTGCCCATACACGATTCTGCCTCGCCCATTCCCCTTTTAGCCTCCCCCCTACGGCCCCTAGAGCCCCGGCAAGCCCCCCCCTTTAGCCCCGCCCCTTCCGGTGTTAGCCCCGCCCACTCCGCCCTTAGCCCCGCCCACCCCGCCCTTGGCCCCGCCCACCCCGCCCTTGGCCCCGCCCATTTTCCCTTTAGCCACGCCCATTCCGCCTTCAGCCACGGCCTTTCCCCCTTTAGCCCTGACCATACACGATTCTGCCTCGCCCATTCCCCTTTTAGCCTCCCCCCTACGGCCCCTAGAGCCCCGGCAAGCCCCCCCCTTTAGCCCCGCCCCTTCCGGCTTTAGCCCCGCCCACTCCGCCCTTAGCCCCGCCCACCCCGCCCTTGGCCCCGCCCATTCCCCCTTTAGCCACGCCCATTCCGCCTTCAGCCACGGCCTTTCCCCCTTTAGCCCTGCCCATACACGATTCTGCCTCGCCCATTCCCCTTTTAGCCTCCCCCCTACGGCCCCTAGAGCCCCGGCAAGCCCCCCCCCTTAGCCCCGCCCCTTCCGGCTTTAGCCCCGCCCACTCCGCCCTTAGCCCCGCCCACCCCGCCCTTGGCCCCGCCCATTCCCCCTTTAGCCACGCCCATTCCGCCTTCAGCCACGGCCTTTCCCCCTTTAGCCCTGCCCATACACGATTCTGCCTCGCCCATTCCCCTTTTAGCCTCCCCCCTACGGCCCCTAGAGCCCCGGCAAGCCCCCCTTTTTAGCCCCGCCCCTTCCGGCTTTAGCCCCGCCCACTCCGCCCTTAGCCCCGCCCACTCCGCCCTTGGCCCCGCCCACCCCGCCCTTGGCCCCCGCCCATTTTCCCTTTAGCCACGCCCATTCCGCCTTCAGCCACGGCCTTTCCCCCTTTAGCCCTGCCCATACACGATTCTGCCTCGCCCATTCCCCTTTTAGCCTCCCCCCTACGGCCCCTAGAGCCCCGGCAAGCCCCCCCCTTTAGCCCCGCCCCTTCCGGCTTTAGCCCCGCCCACTCCGCCCTTAGCCCCGCCCACCCCGCCCTTGGCCCCGCCCATTCCCCCTTTAGCCACGCCCATTCCGCCTTCAGCCACGGCCTTTCCCCCTTTAGCCCTGCCCATACACGATTCTGCCTCGCCCATTCCCCTTTTAGCCTCCCCCCTACGGCCCCTAGAGCCCCGGCAAGCCCCCCCCCTTTAGCCCCGCCCCTTCCGGCTTTCGCCCCGCCCACTCCGGCTTTAGCCCCGCCCACTCCGCCCTTAGCCCCCGCCCACCCCGCCCTTGGCTTCGCCCATTCCCCCTTTAGCCACGCCCATTCCGCCTTCAGCCACGGCCTTTCCCCCTTTAGCCCTGCCCATACACGATTCTGCCTCGCCCATTCCCCTTTTAGCCTCCCCCCTACGGCCCCTAGAGCCCCGGCAAGCCCCCCCCTTTAGCCCCGCCCCTTCCGGCTTTAGCCCCGCCCACTCCGGCTTTAGCCCCGCCCACCCCCGCCCTTGGCCCCGCCCACCCCGCCCTTGGCCCCGCCCATTCCCCCTTTAGCCACGCCCATTCCGCCTTCAGCCACGGCCTTTCCCCCTTTAGCCCTGCCCATACACGATTCTGCCTCGCCCATTCCCCTTTTAGCCTCCCCCCTACGGCCCCTAGAGCCCCGGCAAGCCCCCCCCCCTTTAGCCCCGCCCCTTCCGGCTTTAGCCCCGCCCCTTCCGGCTTTAGCCCCGGCCACTCCGCCCTTAGCCCCCGCCCACCCCGCCCTTGGCCCCGCCCATTCCCGCTTTAGCCACGCCCATTCCGCCTTCAGCCACGGCCTTTCCCCCTTTAGCCCTGCCCATACACGATTCTGCCTCGCCCATTCCCCTTTAGCCTCCCCCCTACGGCCCCTAGAGCCCCGGCAAGCCCCCCCCTTTAGCCCCGCCCCTTCCGGCTTTAGCCCCGCCCACTCCGCCCTTGGCCCCGCCCACCCCGCCCTTGGCCCCGCCCATTCCCCCTTTAGCCACGCCCATTCCGCCTTCAGCCACGGCCTTTCCCCCTTTAGCCCTGCCCATACACGATTCTGCCTCGCCCATTCCCCTTTTAGCCTCCCCCCTACGGCCCCTAGAGCCCCGGCAAGCCCCCCCCCCTTAGCCCCGCCCCTTCCGGCTTTAGCCCCGCCCACCCTGCCCTTGGCCCCGCCCATTCCCCCTTTAGCCACGCCCATTCCGCCTTCAGCCACGGCCTTTCCCCCTTTAGCCCTGCCCATACACGATTCTGCCTCGCCCATTCCCCTTTTAGCCTCCCCCCTACGGCCCCTAGAGCCCCGGCAAGCCCCCCCCTTTAGCCCCGCCCCTTCAGGCTTTAGCCCCGCCCACTCCGCCTTTAGCCCCGCCCACCGCGCCCTTGGCCCCGCCCATTTTCCCTTTAGCCACGCCCATTCCGCCTTCAGCCACGGCCTTTCCCCCTTTAGCCCTGCCCATACACGATTCTGCCTCGCCCATTCCCCTTTTAGCCTCCCCCCTACGGCCCCTAGAACCCCGGCAAGCCCCCCCCCTTTAGCCCCGCCCCTTCCGGCTTTAGCCCCGCCCACTCCGCCCTTAGCCCCGCCCACCCCGCCCTTGGCTTCGCCCATTCCCCCTTTAGCCACGCCCATTCCGCCTTCAGCCACGGCCTTTCCCCCTTTAGCCCTGCCCATACACGATTCTGCCTCGCCCATTCCCCTTTTAGCCTCCCCCCTACGGCCCCTAGAGCCCCGGCAAGCCCCCCCCCTTTAGCCCCGCCCCTTCCGGCTTTAGCCCCGCCCACTACGGCTTTAGCCCCGCCCACTCCGCCCTTAGCCCCGCCCACCCCGCCCTTGGCCCCGCCCATTTTCCCTTTAGCCACGCCCATTCCGCCTTCAGCCACGGCCTTTCCCCCTTTAGCCCTGCCCATACACGATTCTGCCTCGCCCATTCCCCTTTTAGCCTCCCCCCTACGGCCCCTAGAGCCCCGGCAAGCCCCCCCCTTTAGCCCCGCCCCTTCCGGCTTTAGCCCCGCCCACTCCGCCCTTGGCCCCGCCCACCCCGCCCTTGGCCCCGCCCACCCCGCCCTTGGCCCCGCCCATTCCCCCTTTAGCCACGCCCATTCCGCCTTCAGCCACGGCCTGTCCCCCTTTAGCCCTGCCCATACACGATTCTGCCTCGCCCATTCCCCTTTTAGCCTCCGCCCTACGGCCCCTAGAGCCCCGGCAAGCCCCCCCCCCTTTAGCCCCGCCCCTTCCGGCTTTAGCCCCGCCCCTTCCGGCTTTAGCCCCCGCCCACTCCGCCCTTAGCCCCGCCCACCCCGCCCTTGGCCCCGCCCATTCCCACCTTTAGCCACGCCCATTCCGCCTTCAGCCACGGCCTTTCCCCCTTTAGCCCTGCCCATACACGATTCTGCCTCGCCCATTGCCCTTTTAGCCTCCCCCCTACGGCCCCTAGAGCCCCGGCAAGCCTCCCCTTTAGCCCCGCCCCTTCCGGCTTTAGCCCCGCCCCTTCCGGCTTTAGCCCCCGCCCACTCCGCCCTTAGCCCCGCCCACCGCGCCCTTGGCCCCGCCCATTTTCCCTTTAGCCACGCCCATTCCGCCTTCAGCCACGGCCTTTCCCCCTTTAGCCCTGCCCATACATGATTCTGTCTCGCCCATTCCCCTTTTAGCCTCCCCCCTACGGCCCCTAGAGCCCCGGCAAGCCCCCCCCTTTAGCCCCGCCCCTTCCGGCTTTAGCCCCGCCCACTCCGCCCTTGGCCCCGCCCACCGCGCCCTTGGCCCCGCCCATTTTCCCTTTAGCCATGCCCATTCCGCCTTCAGCCACGGCCTTTCCCCCTTTAGCCCTGCCCATACACGATTCTGCCTCGCCCATTCCCCTTTTAGCCTCCCCCCTACGGCCCCTAGAGCCCCGGCAAGCCCCCCCCTTTAGCCCCGCCCCTTCCGGCTTTAGCCCCGCCCACTCCGCTTTTGGCCCCGCCCACCCCGCCCTTGGCCCCGCCCACCCCGCCCTTGGCCCCGCCCATTCCCCCTTTAGCCACGCCCATTCCTCCTTCAGCCACGGCCTTTCCCCCTTTAGCCCTGCCCATACACGATTCTGCCTCGCCCATTCCCCTTTTAGCCTCCCCCCTACGGCCCCTAGAGCCCCGGCAAGCCCCCCTTTAGCCCCGCCCCTTCCGGCTTTAGCCCCGCCCACTCCGCCCTTAGCCCCGCCCACCCCGCCCTTGGCCCCGCCCATTTTCCCTTTAGCCACGCCCATTCCGCCTTCAGCCACGGCCTTTCCCCCTTTAGCCCTGCCCATACACGATTCTGCCTCGCCCATTCCCCTTTTAGCCTCCCCCCTACGGCCCCTAGAGCCCCGGCAAGCCCCCCCCTTTAGCCCCGCCCCTTCCGGCTTTCGCCCCGCCCACTCCGGCTTTAGCCCCGCCCACTCCGCCCTTAGCCCCGCCCACCCCGCCCTTGGCCCCGCCCATTCCCCCTTTAGCCACGCCCATTCCGCCTTCAGCCACGGCCTTTCCCCCTTTAGCCCTGCCCATACACGATTCTGCCTCGCCCATTCCCCTTTTAGCCTCCCCCCTACGGCCCCTAGAGGCCCGGCAAGCCCCCCCCTTTAGCCCCGCCCCTTCCGGCTTTAGCCCCGCCCCTTCCGGCTTTAGCCCCGCCCACTCCGCCCTTAGCCCCGCCCACCCCGCCCTTGGCCCCGCCCACCCCGCCCTTGGCCCCGCCCATTCCCCCTTTAGCCACGCCCATTCCGCCTTCAGCCACGGCCTTTCCCCCTTTAGCCCTGCCCATACACGATTCTGCCTCGCCCATTCCCCTTTTAGCCTCCCCCCTACGGCCCCTAGAGCCCCGGCAAGCCCCCCCTTTAGCCCCGCCCCTTCCGGCTTTAGCCCCGCCCCTTCCGGCTTTAGCCCCGCCCACTCCGCCCTTAGCCCCGCCCACCCGGCCTTGGCCCCGCCCATTTTCCCTTTAGCCACGCCCATTCCGCCTTCAGCCACGGCCTTTCCCCCTTTAGCCCTGCCCATACACGATTCTGCCTCGCCCATTCCCCTTTTAGCCTCCCCCCTACGGCCCCTAGAGCCCCGGCAAGCCCCCCCCTTTAGCCCCGCCCCTTCCGGCTTTAGCCCCGCCCACTCCGCCCTTAGCCCCGCCCACCCCGCCCTTGGCCCCGCCCATTCCCCCTTTAGCCACGCCCATTCCGCCTTCAGCCACGGCCTTTCCCCCTTTAGCCCTGCCCATACACGATTCTGCCTCGCCCATTCCCCTTTAGCCTCCCCCCTACGGCCCCTAGAGCCCCGGCAAGCCCCCCCCTTTAGCCCCGCCCCTTCCGGCTTTAGCCCCGCCCACTCCGCCCTTGGCCCCGCCCACCCCGCCCTTGGCCCCGCCCACCCCGCCCTTGGCCCCGCCCATTCCCCCTTTAGCCACGCCCATTCCGCCTTCAGCCACGGCCTTTCCCCCTTTAGCCCTGCCCATACACGATTCTGCCTCGCCCATTCCCCTTTTAGCCTCTCCCCTACGGCCCCTAGAGCCCCGGCAATCCCCCCCCTTTAGCCCCGCCCCTTCCGGCTTTAGCCCCGCCCCTTCCGGCTTTAGCCCCGCCCACTCCGCCCTTAGCCCCGCCCACCCCGCCCTTGGCCCCGCCCATTTTCCTTTTAGCCACGCCCATTCCGCCTTCAGCCACGGCCTTTCCCCCTTTAGCCCTGCCCATACACGATTCTGCCTCGCCCATTCCCCTTTTAGCCTCCCCCCTACGGCCCCTAGAGCCCCGGCAAGCCCCCCCCTTTAGCCCCGCCCCTTCCGGATTTAGCCCCGCCCACTCCGCCCTTAGCCCCGCCCACCCCGCCCTTAGCCCCGCCCACCCCGCCCTTGGCCCCGCCCATTCCCCCTTTAGCCACGCCCATTCCGCCTTCAGCCACGGCCTTTCCCCCTTTAGCCCTGCCTATACACGATTCTGCCTCGCCCATTCCCCTTTTAGCCTCCCCCCTACGGCCCCTAGAGCCCCGGCAAGCCCCCCCCCTTTAGCCCCGCCCCTTCCGGCTTTAGCCCCGCCCCTTCCGGCTTTAGCCCCGCCCACCCCGCCCTTGCCCCCGCCCATTCCCCCTTTAGCCACGCCGATTCCGCCTTCAGCCACAGCCTTTCCCCCTTTAGCCCTGCTCATACACGATTCTGCCTCGCCCATTCCCCTTTTAGCTTCCCCCCTACGGCCCCTAGAGCCCCGGCAAGCCCCCCCTTTAGCCCCGCCCCTTCCGGCTTTAGCCCCGCCCACTCCGCCCTTAGCCCCGCCCACCCCGCCCTTGGCCCCGCCCATTCCCCCTTTAGCCACGCCCATTCCGCCTTCAGCCACGGCCTTTCCCCCTTTAGCCCTGCCCATACACGATTCTGCCTCGCCCATTCCCCTTTTAGCCTCCCCCCTACGGCCCCTAGAGCCCCGGCAAGGCCCCCCCCTTTAGCCCCGCCCCTTCCGGCTTTAGCCCCGCCCCTTCCGGCTTTAGCCCCGCCCACTCCGCCCTTAGCCCCGCCCACCCCGCCCTTGGCCCCGCCCATTTTCCCTTTAGCCACGCCCATTCCGCCTTCAGCCACGGCCTTTCCCCCTTTAGCCCTGCCCATACACGATTCTGCCTCGCCCATTCCCCTTTTAGCCTCCCCCCTACGGCCCCTAGAGCTGCGGCAAGCCCCCCCTTTAGCCCCGCCCCTTCCGGCTTTAGCCCCGCCCCTTCCGGCTTTAGCCCCGCCCACTCCGCCCTTGGCCCCGCCCACCCCGCCCTTGGCCCCGCCCATTCCCCCTTTAGCCACGCCCATTCCGCCTTCAGCCACGGCCTTTCCCCCTTTAGCCCTGCCCATACACGATTCTGCCTCGCCCATTCCCCTTTTAGCCTCCCCCCTACGGCCCCTAGAGCCCCGGCAAGCCCCCCCCCTTTAGCCCCGCCCCTTCCGGCTTTAGCCCCGCCCACTCCGCCCTTAGCCCCGCCCACCCCGCCCTTGGCCCCGCCCATTTTCCCTTTAGCCACGCCCATTCCGCCTTCAGCCACGGCCTTTCCCCATTTAGCCCTGCCCATACACGATTCTGCCTCGCCCATTCCCCTTTTAGCCTCCCCCCTACGGCCCCTAGAGCCCCGGCAAGCCCCCCCCCTTTAGCCCCGCCCCTTCCGGCTTTAGCCCCGCCCCTTCCGGCTTTAGCCCCGCCCACTCCGCCCTTGGCCCCGCCCACCCCGCCCTTGGCCCCGCCCATTCCCCCTTTAGCCACGCCCATTCCGCCTTCAGCCACGGCCTTTCCCCCTTTAGCCCTGCCCATACACGATTCTGCCTCGCCCATTCCCCTTTTAGCCTCCCCCCTACGGCCCCTAGAGCCCCGGCAAGCCCCCCCCTTTAGCCCCGCCCCTTCCGGCTTTAGCCCCGCCCACTCCGCCCTTAGCCCCGCCCACCCCGCCCTTGGCCCCGCCCATTTTCCCTTTAGCCACGCCCATTCCGCCTTCAGCCACGGCCTTTCCCCCTTTAGCCCTGCCCATACACGATTCTGCCTCGCCCATTCCCCTTTTAGCCTCCCCCCTACGGCCCCTAGAGCCCCGGCAAGCCCCCCCCCTTTAGCCCCGCCCCTTCCGGCTTTAGCCCCGCCCCTTCCGGCTTTAGCCCCGCCCACTCCGCCCTTAGCCCCGCCCACCCCGCCCTTGGCCCCGACCATTTTCCCTTTAGCCACGCCCATTCCGCCTTCAGCCACGGCCTTTCCCCCTTTAGCCCTGCCCATACACGATTCTGCCTCGCCCATTCCCCTTTAGCCTCCCCCCTACGGCCCCTAGAGCCCCGGCAAGCCCCCCCCTTTAGCCCCGCCCCTTCCGGCTTTAGCCCCGCCCACTCCGCCCTTAGCCCCGCCCACCCCGCCCTTGGCCCCGCCCATTCCCCCTTTAGCCACGCCCATTCCGCCTTCAGCCACGGCCTTTCCCCCTTTAGCCCTGCCCATACACGATTCTGCCTCGCCCATTCCCCTTTTAGCCTCCCCCCTACAGCCCCTAGAGCCCCGGCAAGCCCCCCCCTTTAGCCCCGCCCCTTCCGGCTTTAGCCCCGCCCACTCTGCCCTTAGCCCCGCCCACCGCGCCCTTGGCCCCGCCCATTTTCCCTTTAGCCACGCCCATTCCGCCTTCAGCCACGGCCTTTCCCCCTTTAGCCCTGCCCATACACGATTCTGCCTAGACCATTCCCCTTTTAGCCTCCCCCCTACGGCCCCTAGAGCCCCGGCAAGCCCCCCCCCTTTAGCCCCGCCCCTTCCGGCTTTAGCCCCGCCCCTTCCGGCTTTAGCCCCGCCCACTCCGCCCTTAGCCCCGCCCACCCCGCCCTTGGCCCCGCCCATTCCCCCTTTAGCCACGCCCATTCCGCCTTCAGCCACGGCCTTTCCCCCTTTAGCCCTGCCCATACACGATTCTGCCTCGCCCATTCCCCTTTTAGCCTCCCCCCTACGGCCCCTAGAGCCCCGGCAAGCCCCCCCCTTTAGCCCCGCCCCTTCCGGCTTTAGCCCCGCCCCTTCCGGCTTTAGCCCCGCCCACTCCGCCCTTAGCCCCGCCCACCCCGCCCTTGGCCCCGCCCATTCCCCCTTTAGCCACGCCCATTCCGCCTTCAGCCACGGCCTTTCCCCCTTTAGCCCTGTCCATACACGATTCTGCCTCGCCCATTCCCCTTTAGCCTCCCCCCTACGGCCCCTAGAGCCCCGGCAAGCCCCCCCCTTAGCCCCGCCCCTTCCGGCTTTAGCCCCGCCCACTCCGCCCTTGGCCCCGCCCACCTCGCCCTTGGCCCCGCCCATTTTCCCTTTAGCCACGCCCATTCCGCCTTCAGCCACGGCCTTTCCCCCTTTAGCCCTGCCCATACACGATTCTGCCTCGCCCATTCCCCTTTAGCCTCCCCCCTACGGCCCCTAGAGCCCCGGCAAGCCCCCCCCTTTAGCCCCGCCCCTTCCGGCTTTAGCCCCGCCCACCCCGCCCTTGGCCCCGCCCACCCCGCCCTTGGCCCCGCCCACCCCGCCCTTGGCCCCGCCCATTCCCCCTTTAGCCACGCCCATTCCGCCTTCAGCCACGGCCTTTCCCCCTTTAGCCCTGCCCATACACGATTCTGCCTCGCCCATTCCCCTTTTAGCCTCCCCCCTACGGCCCCTAGAGCCCCGGCAAGCCCCCCCCTTTAGCCCCGCCCCTTCCGGATTTAGCCCCGCCCACTCCGCCCTTAGCCCCGCCCACCCCGCCCTTAACCCCGCCGACCCCGCCCTTAGCCCCGCCCATTTTCCCTTTAGCCACGCCGATTCCGCCTTCAGCCACGGCCTTTCCCCCTTTAGCCCTGCCCATACACGATTCTGCCTCGCCCATTCCCCTTTTAGCTTCCCCCCTACGGCCCCTAGAGCCCCGGCAAGCCCCCCCTTTAGCCCCGCCCCTTCCGGCTTTAGCCCCGCCCACTCCGCCCTTAGCCCCGCCCACCCCGCCCTTGGCCCCGCCCATTCCCCCTTTAGCCACGCCCATTCCGCCTTCAGCCACGGCCTTTCCCCCTTTAGCCCTGCCCATACACGATTCTGCCTCGCCCATTCCCCTTTTAGCCTCCCCCCTACGGCCCCTAGAGCCCCGGCAAGCCCCCCCCTTTAGCCCCGCCCCTTCCGGCTTTAGCCCCGCCTCTTCCGGCTTTAGCCCCGCCCACTCCGCCCTTGGCCCCGCCCACCGCGCCCTTGGCCCCGCCCATTCCCCCTTTAGCCACGCCCATTCCGCCTTCAGCCACGGCCTTTCCCCCTTTAGCCCTGCCCATACACGATTCTGCCTCGCCCATTCCCCTTTTAGCCTCCCCCCTACGGCCCCTAGAGCCCCGGCAAGCCCCCCCTTTAGCCCCGCCCCTTCCGGCTTTAGCCCCGCCCCTTCCGGCTTTAGCCCCGCCCACCCCGCCCTTGGCCCCGCCCACCCCGCCCTTGGCACCGCCCATTCCCCCTTTAGCCACGCCCATTCCGCCTTCAGCCACGGCCTTTCCCCATTTAGCCCTGCCCATACACGATTCTGCCTCGCCCATTCCCCTTTTAGCCTCCCCCCTACGGCCCCTAGAGCCCCGGTAAGCCCCCCCCTTAGACCCGCCCCTTCCGGCTTTAGCCCCGCCCACTCCGCCCTTGGCCCCGCCCACCCCGCCCTTGGCCCCGCCCATTCCCCCTTTAGCCACGCCCATTTCCGCCTTCAGCCACGGCCTTTCCCCCTTTAGCCCTGCCCATACACGATTCTGCCTCGCCCATTCCCCTTTTAGCCTCCCCCCTACGGCCCCTAGAGCCCCGGCAAGCCCCCCCCTTTAGCCCCGCCCCTTCCGGCTTTAGCCCCCCGCCCACTCCGCCCTTAGCCCCGCCCACCCCGCCCTTGGCCCCCGCCCACCCCGCCCTTGGCCCCGCCCATTTTCCCTTTAGCCACGCCCATTCCCGCCTTCAGCCACGGCCTGTCCCCCTTTAGCCCTGCCCATACACGATTCTGCCTCGCCCATTCCCCTTTTAGCCTCCCCCCTACGGCCCCTAGAGCCCCGGCAAGCCCCCCCCTTTAGCCCCGCCCCCTTCCGGCTTTAGCCCCGCCCCTTCCGGCTTTAGCCCCGCCCACTCCGCCCTTAGCCCCGCCCACCCCGCCCTTGGCCCCGCCCATTCCCCCTTTAGCCACGCCCATTCCGCCTTCAGCCACGGCCTTTCCCCCTTTAGCCCTGCCCATACACGATTCTGCCTCGCCCATTCCCCTTTTAGCCTCCCCCCTACGGCCCCTAGAGCCCCGGCAAGCCCCCCCCCTTTAGCCCCGCCCCTTCCGGCTTTAGCCCCCGCCACTCCGGCTTTAGCCCCGCCCACTCCGCCCTTAGCCCCCGCCCACCCCCGCCCTTGGCTTCGCCCATCTCCCCCTTTAGCCACGCCCATTCCGCCTTCAGCCACGGCCTTTCCTCCTTTAGCCCTGCCCCATACACGATTCTGCCTCGCCCATTCCCCTTTTAGCCTCCCCCCTACGGCCCCCTAGAGCCCCGGCAAGCCCCCATTTTAGCCCCGCCCCTTCCGGCTTTAGCCCCGCCCCTTCCGGCTTTAGCCCCGCCCACTCCGCCCTTAGCCCCGCCCACCCCCGCCCTTGGCCCCCGCCCATTTTCCCTTTAGCCACGCCCATTCCGCCTTCAGCCACGGCCTTTCCCCCTTTAGCCCTGCCCATAACACGATTCTGCCTCGCCCATTCCCCTTTTTAGCCTCCCCCCTACGGCCCCTAGAGCCCCGGCAAGCCCCCCCCCTTTAGCCCCGCCCCTTCCGGCTTTAGCCCCGCCCACTCCGCCCTTGGCCCCGCCCACCCCCCGCCCTTGGCCCCGCCCACCCCGCCCTTGGCCCCGCCCATTCCCCCTTTAGCCACGCCCCCATTCCGCCTTCAGCCACGGCCTTTCCCCCTTTAGCCCTGCCCCATACACGATTCTGCCTCGCCCATTCCCCTTTTAGCCTCCCCCCTATGGCCCCTAGAGCCCCCGGCAAGCACCCCCCCTTTAGCCCCGCCCCTTCCGGCTTTAGCCCCGCCCCTTCCGGCTTTAGCCCCGCCCACCCCGCCCTTGGCCCCGCCCATTTTCCCTTTAGCCACGCCCATTCCGCCTTCAGCCACGGCCTTTCCCCCTTTAGCCCTGCCTATACACGATTCTGCCTCGCCCATTCCCCTTTTAGCCTCCCCCCTACGGCCCCTAGAGCCCCCGGCAAGCCCCCCCCCTTTAGCCCCCGCCCCTTCAGGATTTAGCCCCGCCCACTCCGCCCTTAGCCCCCGCCCACCCCGCCCTTGGCCCCGCCCATTCCCCCTTTAGCCACGCCCATTCCGCCTTCAGCCACGGCCTTTCCCCCTTTAGCCCTGCCCATACACGATTCTGCCTCGCCCATTCCCCTTTTAGCCTCCCCCCTACGGCCCCTAGAGCCCCGGCAAGCCCCCCCCCCCTTTAGCCCCGCCCCTTCCGGCTTTAGCCCCGCCCACTCCGGATTTAGCCCCGCCCACTCCGCCCTTAGCCCCCGCCCACCCCGCCCTTGGCTTCGCCCATTCCCCCTTTAGCCACGCCCATTCCGCCTTCAGCCACGGCCTTTCCCCCTTTAGCCCTGCCCATACACGATTCTGCCTCGCCCATTCCCCTTTTAGCCTCCCCCCTACGGCCCCCCTTTAGCCCCGCCCCTTCCGGCTTTAGCCCCGCCCCTTCCGGCTTTAGCCCCGCCCACTCCGCCCTTATCCCCGCCCACCCCGCCCTTGGCCCCGCCCATTCCCCCTTTAGCCACGCCCATTCCGCCTTCAGCCACGGCCTTTCCCCCTTTAGCCCTGCCCATACACGATTCTGCCTCGCCCATTCCCCTTTAGCCTCCCCCCTACGGCCCCTAGAGCCCCGGCAAGCCCCCCCCTTTAGCCCCGCCCCTTCCGGCTTTAGCCCCGCCCACCCCGCCCTTGGCCCCGCCCACCCCGCCCTTGGCCCCGCCCACCCCGCCCTTGGCCCCGCCCATTCCCCCTTTAGCCACGCCCATTCCGCCTTCAGCCACGGCCTTTCCCCCTTTAGCCCTGCCCATACACGATTCTGCCTCGCCCATTCCCCTTTTAGCCTCCCCCCTACGGCCCCTAGAGCCCCGGCAAGCCCCCCCCCTTTAGCCCCGCCCCTTCCGGCTTTAGCCCCGCCCACTCCGGCTTTAGCCCCGCCCACTCCGCCCTTGGCCCCGCCCACCCCGCCCTTGGCCCCGCCCATTCCCCCTTTAGCCACGCCCATTCCGCCTTCAGCCACGGCCTTTCCCCCTTTAGCCCTGCCCATACACGATTCTGCCTCGCCCATTCCCCTTTTAGCCTCCCCCCCTACGGCCCCTAGAGCCCCGGCAAGCCCCCCCCTTTAGCCCCGCCCCTTCCGGCTTTAGCCCCGTCCACTCCGCCCTTAGCCCCGCCCACCGCGCCCTTGGCCCCGCCCATTTTCCCTTTAGCCACGCCCATTCCGCCTTCAGCCACGGCCTTTCCCCCTTTAGCCCTGCCCATACACGATTCTGCCTCGCCCATTCCCCTTTTAGCCTCCCCCCTACGGCCCCTAGAGCCCCGGCAAGCCCCCCCCCTTTAGCCCCGCCCCTTCCGGCTTTAGCCCCGCCCCTTCCGGCTTTAGCCCCGCCCACTCCGCCCTTAGCCCCGCCCACCCCGCCCTTGGCCCCGCCCATTCCCCCTTTAGCCACGCCCATTCCGCCTTCAGCCACGGCCTTTCCCCCTTTAGCCCTGCCCATACACGATTCTGCCTCGCCCATTCCCCTTTTAGCCTCCCCCCTACGGCCCCTAGAGCCCCGGCAAGCCCCCCCCTTTAGCCCCGCCCCTTCCGGCTTTAGCCCCGCCCCTTCCGGCTTTAGCCCCGCCCACTCCGCCCTTAGCCGCGCCCACCGCGCCCTTGGCCCCGCCCATTTTCCCTTTAGCCACGCCCATTCCGCCTTCAGCCACGGCCTTTCCCCATTTAGCCCTGCCCATACACGATTCTGCCTCGCCCATTCCCCTTTTAGCCTCCCCCCTACGGCCCCTAGAGCCCCGGCAAGCCCCCCCCCTTTAGCCCCGCCCCTTCCGGCTTTAGCCCCGCCCCTTCCGGCTTTAGCCCCGCCCACCCCGCCCTTGGCCCCGCCCACCCCGCCCTTGGCCCCGCCCATTCCCCCTTTAGCCACGCCCATTCCGCCTTCAGCCACGGCCTTTCCCCCTTTAGCCCTGCCCATACACGATTCTGCCTCGCCCATTCCCCTTTTAGCCTCCCCCCTACGGCCCCTAGAGCCCCGGCAAGCCCCCCCCCCCTTTAGCCCCGCCCTTCCGGCTTTAGCCCCGCCCCTTCCGGCTTTAGCCCCGCCCACCCCGCCCTTCGCCCCGCCCACCCCGCCCTTGGCCCCCGCCCATTCCCCCTTTAGCCACGCCCATTCCGCCTTCAGCCACGGCCTTTCCCCCTTTAGCCCTGCCCATACACGATTCTGCCTCGCCCATTCCCCTTTTAGCCTCCCCCCCTACGGCCCCTAGAGCCCCGGCAAGCCCCCCCCTTTAGCCCCGCCCCTTCCGGCTTTAGCCCTCGCCCCTTCCGGCTTTAGCCCCGCCCACTCCGCCCTTGGCCCCGCCCACCCCGCCCTTGGCCCCGCCCATTTTCCCTTTAGCCACGCCCATTCCGCCTTCAGCCACGGCCTTTCCCCCTTTAGCCCTGCCCATACACGATTCTGCCTCGCCCATTCCCCTTTTAGCCTCCCCCCTACGGCCCCTAGAGCCCCGGCAAGCCCCCCCCTTTAGCCCCGCCCCTTCCGGCTTTAGCCCCGCCCACTCCGCCCTTAGCCCCGCCCACCCCGCCCTTGGCCCCGCCCATTCCCCCTTTAGCCACGCCCATTCCGCCTTCAGCCACGGCCTTTCCCCCTTTAGCCCTGCCCATACACGATTCTGCCTCGCCCATTCCCCTTTTAGCCTCCCCCCTACGGCCCCTAGAGCCCCGGCAAGCCCCCCCCCTTTAGCCCCGCCCCTTCCGGCTTTCGCCCCGCCCACTCCGGCTTTAGCCCCGCCCACTCCGCCCTTAGCCCCGCCCACCCCCGCCCTTGGCCCCGCCCATTCCCCCTTTAGCCACGCCCATTCCGCCTTCAGCCACGGCCTTTCCCCCTTTAGCCCTGCCCATACACGATTCTGCCTCGCCCATTCCCCTTTTAGCCTCCCCCCTACGGCCCCTAGAGCCCCGGCAAGCCCCCCCCTTTAGCCCCGCCCCTTCCGGCTTTAGCCCCGCCCACTCCGCCCTTAGCCCCGCCCACCCCGCCCTTGGCCCCGCCCACCCCGCCCTTGGCCCCGCCCATTCCCCCTTTAGCCACGCCCATTCCGCCTTCAGCCACGGCCTTTCCCCCTTTAGCCCTGCCCATACACGATTCTGCCTCGCCCATTCCCCTTTAGCCTCCCCCCTACGGCCCCTAGAGCCCCGGCAAGCCTCCCCCTTTAGCCCCGCCCCTTCCGGCTTTAGCCCCGCCCACTCCGCCCTTGGCCCCGCCCACCCCGCCCTTGGCCCCGCCCATTCCCCCTTTAGCCACGCCCATTCCGCCTTCAGCCACGGCCTTTCCCCCTTTAGCCCTGCCCATACACGATTCTGCCTCGCCCATTCCCCTTTTAGCCTCCCCCCTACGGCCCCTAGAGCCCCGGCAAGCCCCCCCCCTTAGCCCCGCCCCTTCCGGCTTTAGCCCCGCCCACCCCGCCCTTGGCCCCGCCCATTCCCCCTTTAGCCACGCCCATTCCGCCTTCAGCCACGGCCTTTCCCCCTTTAGCCCTGCCCATACACGATTCTGCCTCGCCCATTCCCCTTTTAGCCTCCCCCCTACGGCCCCTAGAGCCCCGGCAAGCCCCCCCCTTTAGCCCCGCCCCTTCCGGCTTTAGCCCCGCCCCTTCCGGCTTTAGCCCCGCCCACCCCGCCCTTGGCCCCGCCCATTCCCCCTTTAGCCACGCCCATTCCGCCTTCAGCCACGGCCTTTCCCCCTTTAGCCCTGCCCATACACGATTCTGCCTCGCCCATTCCCCTTTTAGCCTCCCCCCTACGGCCCCTAGAGCCCCGGCAAGCCCCCCCCCTTAGCCCCGCCCCTTCCGGCTTTAGCCCCGCCCACTCCGCCCTTGGCCCCGCCCATTCCCCCTTTAGCCACGCCCATTCCGCCTTCAGCCACGGCCTTTCCCCCTTTAGCCCTGCCCATACACGATTCTGCCTCGCCCATTCCCCTTTTAGCCTCCCCCCTACGGCCCCTAGAGCCCCGGCAAGCCCCCCCCTTTAGCCCCGCCCCTTCCGGCTTTAGCCCCGCCCACTCCGCCCTTGGCCCCGCCCACCCCGCCCTTGGCCCCGCCCATTCCCCCTTTAGCCACGCCCATTCCGCCTTCAGCCACGGCCTTTCCCCCTTTAGCCCTGCCTATACACGATTCTGCCTCGCCCATTCCCCTTTTAGCCTCCCCCCTACGGCCCCTAGAGCCCCGGCAAGCCCCCCCCTTTAGCCCCGCCCCTTCAGGATTTAGCCCCGCCCACTCCGCCCTTAGCCCCGCCCACCCCGCCCTTGGCCCCGCCCATTCCCCCTTTAGCCACGCCCATTCCGCCTTCAGCCACGGCCTTTCCCCCTTTAGCCCTGCCCATACACGATTCTGCCTCGCCCATTCCCCTTTTAGCCTCCCCCCTACGGCCCCTAGAGCCCCGGCAAGCCCCCCCCCCTTTAGCCCCGCCCCTTCCGGCTTTAGCCCCGCCCACTCCGCCCTTAGCCCCGCCCACTCCGCCCTTAGCCCCGCCCACCCCGCCCTTGGCTTCGCCCATTCCCCCTTTAGCCACGCCCATTCCGCCTTCAGCCACGG
Organism: Corvus hawaiiensis; assembly: GCF_020740725.1. Taxonomy (NCBI): domain Eukaryota; kingdom Metazoa; phylum Chordata; class Aves; order Passeriformes; family Corvidae; genus Corvus; species Corvus hawaiiensis. The sequence goes on along the minus strand of NW_025963329.1, from coordinate 16,149 downwards.
CCTTTCCCCCTTTAGCCCTGCCCATACACGATTCTGCCTCGCCCATTCCCCTTTTAGCCTCCCCCCTACGGCCCCTAGAGCCCCGGCAAGCCCCCCCCTTTAGCCCCGCCCCTTCCGGCTTTAGCCCCGCCCCTTCCGGCTTTAGCCCCGCCCACTCCGCCCTTATCCCCGCCCACCCCGCCCTTGGCCCCGCCCATTCCCCCTTTAGCCACGCCCATTCCGCCTTCAGCCACGGCCTTTCCCCCTTTAGCCCTGCCCATACACGATTCTGCCTCGCCCATTCCCCTTTAGCCTCCCCCCTACGGCCCCTAGAGCCCCGGCAAGCCCCCCCCTTTAGCCCCGCCCCTTCCGGCTTTAGCCCCGCCCACCCCGCCCTTGGCCCCGCCCACCCCGCCCTTGGCCCCGCCCACCCCGCCCTTGGCCCCGCCCATTCCCCCTTTAGCCACGCCCATTCCGCCTTCAGCCACGGCCTTTCCCCCTTTAGCCCTGCCCATACACGATTCTGCCTCGCCCATTCCCCTTTTAGCCTCCCCCCTACGGCCCCTAGAGCCCCGGCAAGCCCCCCCCCTTTAGCCCCGCCCCTTCCGGCTTTAGCCCCGCCCACTCCGGCTTTAGCCCCGCCCACCCCGCCCTTATTCCCGCCCACCCCGCCCTTGGCCCCGCCCATTCCCCCTTTAGCCACGCCCATTCCGCCTTCAGCCACGGCCTTTCCCCCTTTAGCCCTGCCCATACACGATTCTGCCTCGCCCATTCCCCTTTTAGCCTCCCCCCTACGGCCCCTAGAGCCCCGGCAAGCCCCCCCCCTTAGCCCCGCCCCTTCCGGCTTTAGCCCCGCCCCTTCCGGCTTTAGCCCCGCCCACCCCGCCCTTGGCCCCGCCCACCCCGCCCTTGGCCCCGCCCATTCCCCCTTTAGCCACGCCCATTCCGCCTTCAGCCACGGCCTTTCCCCCTTTAGCCCTGCCCATACACGATTCTGCCTCGCCCATTCCCCTTTTAGCCTCCCCCCTACGGCCCCTAGAGCCCCGGCAAGCCCCCCCCTTTAGCCCCGCCCCTTCCGGCTTTAGCCCCGTCCACTCCGCCCTTAGCCCCGCCCACCGCGCCCTTGGCCCCGCCCATTTTCCCTTTAGCCACGCCCATTCCGCCTTCAGCCACGGCCTTTCCCCCTTTAGCCCTGCCCATACACGATTCTGCCTCGCCCATTCCCCTTTTAGCCTCCCCCCTACGGCCCCTAGAGCCCCGGCAAGCCCCCCCCTTTAGCCCCGCCCCTTCCGGCTTTAGCCCCGCCCCTTCCGGCTTTAGCCCCGCCCACCCCGCCCTTGGCCCCGCCCACCCCGCCCTTGGCCCCGCCCATTCCCCCTTTAGCCACGCCCATTCCGCCTTCAGCCACGGCCTTTCCCCCTTTAGCCCTGCCCATACACGATTCTGCCTCGCCCATTCCCCTTTTAGCCTCCCCCCTACGGCCCCTAGAGCCCCGGCAAGCCCCCCCCCCTTTAGCCCCGCCCCTTCCGGCTTTAGCCCCGCCCCTTCCGGCTTTAGCCCCGCCCACTCCGCCCTTCGCCCCGCCCACCCCGCCCTTGGCCCCGCCCATTCCCCCTTTAGCCACGCCCATTCCGCCTTCAGCCACGGCCTTTCCCCCTTTAGCCCTGCCCATACACGATTCTGCCTCGCCCATTCCCCTTTTAGCCTCCCCCCTACGGCCCCTAGAGCCCCGGCAAGCCCCCCCCTTTAGCCCCGCCCCTTCCGGCTTTAGCCCCGCCCCTTCCGGCTTTAGCCCCGCCCACTCCGCCCTTGGCCCCGCCCACCCCGCCCTTGGCCCCGCCCATTTTCCCTTTAGCCACGCCCATTCCGCCTTCAGCCACGGCCTTTCCCCCTTTAGCCCTGCCCATACACGATTCTGCCTCGCCCATTCCCCTTTTAGCCTCCCCCCTACGGCCCCTAGAGCCCCGGCAAGCCCCCCCCTTTAGCCCCGCCCCTTCCGGCTTTAGCCCCGCCCACTCCGCCCTTAGCCCCGCCCACCCCGCCCTTGGCCCCGCCCATTCCCCCTTTAGCCACGCCCATTCCGCCTTCAGCCACGGCCTTTCCCCCTTTAGCCCTGCCCATACACGATTCTGCCTCGCCCATTCCCCTTTTAGCCTCCCCCCTACGGCCCCTAGAGCCCCGGCAAGCCCCCCCCTTTAGCCCCGCCCCTTCCGGCTTTAGCCCCGCCCACTCCGCCCTTAGCCCCGCCCACCCCGCCCTTGGCCCCGCCCACCCCGCCCTTGGCCCCGCCCATTCCCCCTTTAGCCACGCCCATTCCGCCTTCAGCCACGGCCTTTCCCCCTTTAGCCCTGCCCATACACGATTCTGCCTCGCCCATTCCCCTTTTAGCCTCCCCCCTACGGCCCCTAGAGCCCCGGCAAGCCCCCCCCTTTAGCCCCGCCCCTTCCGGCTTTAGCCCCGCCCACTCCGCCCTTGGCCCCGCCCACCCCGCCCTTGGCCCCGCCCATTCCCCCTTTAGCCACGCCCATTCCGCCTTCAGCCACGGCCTTTCCCCCTTTAGCCCTGCCCATACACGATTCTGCCTCGCCCATTCCCCTTTTAGCCTCCCCCCTACGGCCCCTAGAGCCCCGGCAAGCCCCCCCCTTTAGCCCCGCCCCTTCCGGCTTTAGCCCCGCCCACTCCGCCCTTAGCCCCGCCCACCCCGCCCTTGGCCCCGCCCACCCCGCCCTTGGCCCCGCCCATTCCCCCTTTAGCCACGCCCATTCCGCCTTCAGCCACGGCCTTTCCCCCTTTAGCCCTGCCCATACACGATTCTGCCTCGCCCATTCCCCTTTTAGCCTCCCCCCTACGGCCCCTAGAGCCCCGGCAAGCCCCCCCCTTTAGCCCCGCCCCTTCCGGCTTTAGCCCCGCCCACTCCGCCCTTGGCCCCGCCCACCCCCGCCCTTGGCCCCGCCCATTCCCCCTTTAGCCACGCCCATTCCGCCTTCAGCCACGGCCTTTCCCCCTTTAGCCCTGCCCATACACGATTCTGCCTCGCCCATTCCCCTTTTAGCCTCCCCCCTACGGCCCCTAGAGCCCCGGCAAGCCCCCCCCCTTAGCCCCGCCCCTTCCGGCTTTAGCCCCGCCCACCCCGCCCTTGGCCCCGCCCATTCCCCCTTTAGCCACGCCCATTCCGCCTTCAGCCACGGCCTTTCCCCCTTTAGCCCTGCCCATACACGATTCTGCCTCGCCCATTCCCCTTTTAGCCTCCCCCCTACGGCCCCTAGAGCCCCGGCAAGCCCCCCCCTTTAGCCCCGCCCCTTCCGGCTTTAGCCCCGCCCACTCCGCCCTTAGCCCCGCCCACCGCGCCCTTGGCCCCGCCCATTTTCCCTTTAGCCACGCCCATTCCGCCTTCAGCCACGGCCTTTCCCCCTTTAGCCCTGCCCATACACGATTCTGCCTCGCCCATTCCCCTTTTAGCCTCCCCCCTACGGCCCCTAGAGCCCCGGCAAGCCCCCCCCCTTTAGCCCCGCCCCTTCCGGCTTTAGCCCCGCCCCTTCCGGCTTTAGCCCCGCCCACCCCGCCCTTGGCCCCGCCCATTCCCCCTTTAGCCACGCCCATTCCGCCTTCAGCCACGGCCTTTCCCCCTTTAGCCCTGCCCATACACGATTCTGCCTCGCCCATTCCCCTTTTAGCCTCCCCCCTACGGCCCCTAGAGCCCCGGCAAGCCCCCCCCCTTTAGCCCCGCCCCTTCCGGCTTTAGCCCCGCCCCTTCCGGCTTTAGCCCCGCCCACTCCGCCCTTAGCCCCGCCCACCCCGCCCTTGGCCCCGCCCATTCCCCCTTTAGCCACGCCCATTCCGCCTTCAGCCACGGCCTTTCCCCCTTTAGCCCTGCCCATACACGATTCTGCCTCGCCCATTGCCCTTTTAGCCTCCCCCCTACGGCCCCTAGAGCCTCGGCAAGCCTCCCCTTTAGCCCCGCCCCTTCCGGCTTTAGCCCCGCCCCTTCCGGCTTTAGCCCCGCCCACTCCGCCCTTAGCCCCGCCCACCGCGCCCTTGGCCCCGCCCATTTTCCCTTTAGCCACGCCCATTCCGCCTTCAGCCACGGCCTTTCCCCCTTTAGCCCTGCCCATACACGATTCTGTCTCGCCCATTCCCCTTTTAGCCTCCCCCCTACGGCCCCTAGAGCCCCGGCAAGCCCCCCCCTTTAGCCCCGCCCCTTCCGGCTTTAGCCCCGCCCACTCCGCCCTTAGCCCCGCCCACCGCGCCCTTAGCCCCGCCCATTTTCCCTTTAGCCACGCCCATTCCGCCTTCAGCCACGGCCTTTCCCCCTTTAGCCCTGCCTATACACGATTCTGCCTCGCCCATTCCCCTTTTAGCCTCCCCCCTACGGCCCCTAGAGCCCCGGCAAGCCCCCCCCTTTAGCCCCGCCCCTTCAGGATTTAGCCCCGCCCACTCCGCCCTTAGCCCCGCCCACCCCGCCCTTGGCCCCGCCCATTCCCCCTTTAGCCACGCCCATTCCGCCTTCAGCCACGGCCTTTCCCCCTTTAGCCCTGCCCATACACGATTCTACCTCGCCCATTCCCCTTTTAGCCTCCCCCCTACGGCCCCTAGAGCCCCGGCAAGCCCCCCCCCTTTAGCCCCGCCCCTTCCGGCTTTAGCCCCGCCCACTCCGCCCTTAGCCCCGCCCACCCCGCCCTTGGCCCCGCCCATTTTCCCTTTAGCCACGCCCATTCCGCCTTCAGCCACGGCCTTTCCCCCTTTAGCCCTGCCCATACACGATTCTGCCTCGCCCATTCCCCTTTTAGCCTCCCCCCTACGGCCCCTAGAGCCCCGGCAAGCCCCCCCCTTTAGCCCCGCCCCTTCCGGCTTTAGCCCCGCCCACTCCGGCTTTAGCCCCGCCCACTCCGCCCTTAGCCCCGCCCACCCCGCCCTTGGCCCCGCCCATTCCCACCTTTAGCCACGCCCATTCCGCCTTCAGCCACGGCCTTTCCCCCTTTAGCCCTGCCCATACACGATTCTGCCTCGCCCATTGCCCTTTTAGCCTCCCCCCTACGGCCCCTAGAGCCCCGGCAAGCCTCCCCTTTAGCCCCGCCCCTCCCGGCTTTAGCCCCGCCCCTTCCGGCTTTAGCCCCGCCCACTCCGCCCTTAGCCCCGCCCACCGCGCCCTTGGCCCCGCCCATTTTCCCTTTAGCCACGCCCATTCCGCCTTCAGCCACAGCCTTTCCCCCTTTAGCCCATCCCATACACGATTCTGCCTCGCCCATTCCCCTTTTAGCCTCCCCCCTACGGCCCCTAGAGGCCCGGCAAGCCCCCCCTTTAGCCCCGTTCCTTCCGGCTTTAGCCCCGCCCACTCCGCCATTAGCCCCGCCCACCCCGCCCTTGGCCCCGCCCACCCCGCCCTTGGCCCCGCCCATTCCCCCTTTAGCCACGCCCATTCCGCCTTCAGCCACGGCCTTTCCCCCTTTAGCCCTGCCCATACACGATTCTGCTTCGCCCATTCCCCTTTTAGCCTCCCCCCTACGGCCCCTAGAGCCCCGGCAAGCCCCCCCCCTTTAGCCCCGCCCCTTCCGGCTTTAGCCCCGCCCCTTCCGGCTTTAGCCCCGCCCACTCCGCCCTTAGCCCCGCCCACCCCGCCCTTGGCCCCGCCCATTTTCCCTTTAGCCACGCCCATTCCGCCTTCAGCCACGGCCTTTCCCCCTTTAGCCCTGCCCATACACGATTCTGCCTCGCCCATTCCCCTTTTAGCCTCCCCCCTACGGCCCCTAGAGCCCCGGCAAGCCCCCCCCCTTTAGCCCCGCCCCTTCCGGCTTTAGCCCCGCCCACTCCGCCTTTAGCCCCGCCCACCCCGCCCTTGGCCCCGCCCACCCTGCCCTTGGCCCCGCCCATTCCCCCTTTAGCCACGCCCATTCCGCCTTCAGCCACGGCCTTTCCCCCTTTAGCCCTGCCTATACACGATTCTGCCTCGCCCATTCCCCTTTTAGCCTCCCCCCTACGGCCCCTAGAGCCCCGGCAAGCCCCCCCCTTTAGCCCCGCCCCTTCCGGCTTTAGCCCCGCCCACTCCGCCCTTAGCCCTGCCCACCCCGCCCTTGGCCCCGCCCATTCCCCCTTTAGCCACGCCCATTCCGACTTCAGCCACGGCCTTTCCCCCTTTAGCCCTGCCCATACACGATTCTGCCTCGCCCATTCCCCTTTTAGCCTCCCCCCTACGGCCCCTAGAGCCCCGGCAAGCCCCCCCCCCTTTAGCCCCGCCCCTTCCGGCTTTCGCCCCGCCCACTCCGGCTTTAGCCCCGCCCACTCCGCCCTTAGCCCCGCCCACCCCGCCCTTGGCTTCGCCCATTCCCCCTTTAGCCACGCCCATTCCGCCTTCAGCCACGGCCTTTCCCCCTTTAGCCCTGCCCATACACGATTCTGCCTCGCCCATTCCCCTTTTAGCCTCCCCCCTACGGCCCCTAGAGCCCCGGCAAGCCCCCCCCTTTAGCCCCGCCCCTTCCGGCTTTCGCCCCGCCCACTCCGGCTTTAGCCCCGCCCACTCCGCCCTTAGCCCCGCCCACCCCGCCCTTGGCCCCGCCCATTTTCCCTTTAGCCACGCCCATTCCGCCTTCAGCCACGGCCTTTCCCCCTTTAGCCCTGCCCATACACGATTCTGCCTCGCCCATTCCCCTTTAGCCTCCCCCCTACGGCCCCTAGAGCCCCGGCAAGCCCCCCCTTTAGCCCCGCCCCTTCCGGCTTTAGCCCCGCCCACTCCGCCCTTGGCCCCGCCCACCCCGCCCTCGGCCCCGCCCATTCCCCCTTTAGCCACGCCCATTCCGCCTTCAGCCACGGCCTTTCCCCCTTTAGCCCTGCCCATACACGATTCTGCCTCGCCCATTCCCCTTTTAGCCTCCCCCCTACGGCCCCTAGAGCCCCGGCAATCCCCCCCCTTTAGCCCCGCCCCTTCCGGCTTTAGCCCCGCCCCTTCCGGCTTTAGCCCCGCCCACTCCGCCCTTAGCCCCGCCCACCCCGCCCTTGGCCCCCGCCCATTTTCCTTTTAGCCACGCCCATTCCGCCTTCAGCCACGGCCTTTCCCCCTTTAGCCCTGCCCATACACGATTCTGCCTCGCCCATTCCCCTTTTAGCCTCCCCCCTACGGCCCCTAGAGCCCCGGCAAGCCCCCCCCTTTAAGCCCCGCCCCTTCCGGCTTTAGCCCCGCCCCTTCCGGCTTTAGCCCCGCCCACCCCGCCCTTGGCCCCGCCCACACCGCCCTTGGCCCCGCCCATTCCCCTTTAGCCACGCCCATTCCGCCTTCAGCCACGGCCTTTCCCCCTTTAGCCCTGCCCATACACGATTCTGCCTCGCCCATTCCCCTTTAGCCTCCCCCCTACGGCCCCTAGAGCCCCGGCAAGCCCCCCCCTTTAGCCCCGCCCCTTCCGGCTTTAGCCCCGCCCACTCCGCCCTTAGCCCCGCCCACCGCGCTTTGGCCCCGCCCATTTTCCCTTTAGCCACGCCCATTCCGCCTTCAGCCACGGCCTTTCCCCCTTTAGCCCTGCCCATACACGATTCTGCCTCGCCCATTCCCCTTTTAGCCTCCCCCCTACGGCCCCTAGAGCCCCGGCAAGCCCCCCCCTTTAGCCCCGCCCCTTTTGGCTTTAGCCCCGCCCATTCCCCTTTTAGCCACGCCCATTCCGCCTTCAGCCACGGCCTTTCCCCCTTTAGCCCTGCCCATACACGATTCTGCCTCGCCCATTCCCCTTTTAGCCTCTCCCCTACGGCCCCTAGAGCCCCGGCAAGCCCCCCCCTTTAGCCCCGCCCCTTCCGGCTTTCGCCCCGCCCCTTCCGGCTTTAGCCCCGCCCACTCTGCCCTTAGCCCCGCCCACCGCGCCCTTGGCCCCGCCCATTTTCCCTTTAGCCACGCCCATTCCGCCTTCAGCCACGGCCTTTCCCCCTTTAGCCCTGCCCATACACGATTCTGCCTAGACCATTCCCCTTTTAGCCTCCCCCCTACGGCCCCTAGAGCCCCGGCAAGCCCCCCCCCTTTCCCCCCCTTTAGCCCCGCCCCTTCCGGCTTTAGCCCCGCCCCTTCCGGCTTTAGCCCCGCCCACTCCGCCCTTAGCCCCGCCCACCCCGCCCTTGGCCCCGCCCATTTTCCCTTTAGCCACGCCCATTCCGCCTTCAGCCACGGCCTTTCCCCCTTTAGCCCTGCCCATACACGATTCTGCCTCGCCCATTCCCCTTTAGCCTCCCCCCTACGGCCCCTAGAGCCCCGGCAAGCCCCCCCCTTTAGCCGCGCCCCTTCCGGCTTTAGCCCCGCCCACTCCGCCCTTGGCCCCGCCCACCCCGCCCTTGGCCCCGCCCACCCCGCCCTTGGCCCCGCCCACCCCGCCCTTGGCCCCCGCCCATTCCCCCTTTAGCCACGCCCATTCCTCCTTCAGCCACGGCCTTTCCCCCTTTAGCCCTGCCCATACACGATTCTGCCTCGCCCATTCCCCTTTTAGCCTCCCCCCCTACGGCCCCTAGAGCCCCGGCAAGCCCCCCCTTTAGCCCCGCCCCTTCCGGCTTTAGCCCCGCCCCTTCCGGCTTTAGCCCCGCCCACTCCGCCCTTGGCCCCCGCCCACCCCGCCCTTGGCCCCGCCCATTTTCCCTTTAGCCCACGCCCATTCCGCCTTCAGCCACGGCCTTTCCCCCTTTAGCCCTGCCCATACACGATTCTGCCTCGCCCATTCCCCTTTTAGCCTCCCCCCTACGGCCCCTAGAGCCCCGGCAAGCCCCCCCCTTTAGCCCCGCCCCTTCCGGCTTTAGCCCCGCCCACTCCGCCCTTAGCCCCGCCCACCCCGCCCTTGGCCCCGCCCATTCCCCCTTTAGCCACGCCCATTCCGCCTTCAGCCACGGCCTTTCCCCCTTTAGCCCTGCCCATACACGATTCTGCCTCGCCCATTCCCCTTTAGCCTCCCCCCCTACGGCCCCTAGAGCCCCGGCAAGCCCCCCCCTTTAGCCCCCGCCCCTTCCGGCTTTAGCCCCGCCCACTCCGCCCTTGGCCCCGCCCACCCCGCCCTTGGCCCCGCCCACCCCGCCCTTGGCCCCGCCCATTCCCCCTTTAGCCACGCCCATTCCGCCTTCAGCCACGGCCTTTCCCCCTTTAGCCCTGCCCATACACGATTCTGCCTCGCCCATTCCCCTTTTAGCCTCTCCCCTACGGCCCCTAGAGCCCCGGCAATCCCCCCCCTTTAGCCCCGCCCCTTCCGGCTTTAGCCCCGCCCCTTCCGGCTTTAGCCCCGCCCACTCCGCCCTTAGCCCCGCCCACCCCGCCCTTGGCCCCGCCCATTTTCCTTTTAGCCACGCCCATTCCCGCCTTCAGCCACGGCCTTTCCCCCTTTAGCCCTGCCCATACACGATTCTGCCTCGCCCATTCCCCTTTTAGCCTCCCCCCTACGGCCCCTAGAGCCCCGGCAAGCCCCCCCCTTTAGCCCCGCCCCTTCCGGATTTAGCCCCGCCCACTCCGCCCTTAGCCCCGCCCACCCCGCCCTTAGCCCCGCCCACCCCGCCCTTGGCCCCGCCCATTCCCCCTTTAGCCACGCCCATTCCGCCTTCAGCCACGGCCTTTCCCCTTTAGCCCTGCCCATACACGATTCTGCCTCGCCCATTCCCCTTTTAGCCTCCCCCCTACGGCCCCTAGAGCCCCGGCAAGCCCCCCCCCTTTAGCCCCGCCCCTTCCGGCTTTAGCCCCGCCCCTTCCGGCTTTAGCCCCGCCCACCCCCGCCCTTGCCCCCGCCCATTCCCCCTTTAGCCACGCCGATTCCGCCTTCAGCCACAGCCTTTCCCCCTTTAGCCCTGCTCATACACGATTCTGCCTCGCCCATTCCCCTTTTAGCTTCCCCCCTACGGCCCCTAGAGCCCCCGGCAAGCCCCCCCCTTTAGCCCCGCCCCTTCCGGCTTTAGCCCCGCCCACTCCGCCCTTGGCCCCCGCCCATTCCCCCTTTAGCCACGCCCATTCCGCCTTCAGCCACGGCCTTTCCCCCTTTAGCCCTGCCCATACACGATTCTGCCTCGCCCATTCCCCTTTTAGCCTCCCCCCTACGGCCCCTAGAGCCCCGGCAAGCCCCCCCCTTTAGCCCCGCCCCTTCCGGCTTTAGCCCCGCCCACTCCGCCCTTGGCCCCGCCCACCCCGCCCTTGGCCCCGCCCATTCCCCCTTTAGCCACGCCCATTCCGCCTTCAGCCACGGCCTTTCCCCCTTTAGCCCTGCCTATACACGATTCTGCCTCGCCCATTCCCCTTTTAGCCTCCCCCCTACGGCCCCTAGAGCCCCGGCAAGCCCCCCCCTTTAGCCCCGCCCCTTCAGGATTTAGCCCCGCCCACTCCGCCCTTAGCCCCGCCCACCCCGCCCTTGGCCCCGCCCATTCCCCCTTTAGCCACGCCCATTCCGCCTTCAGCCACGGCCTTTCCCCCTTTAGCCCTGCCCATACACGATTCTGCCTCGCCCATTCCCCTTTTAGCCTCCCCCCTACGGCCCCTAGAGCCCCGGCAAGCCCCCCCCCCTTTAGCCCCCGCCCCTTCCGGCTTTAGCCCCGCCCACTCCGGCTTTAGCCCCGCCCACTCCGCCCTTAGCCCCGCCCACCCCGCCCCTTGGCTTCGCCCATTCCCCCTTTAGCCACGCCCATTCCGCCTTCAGCCACGGCCTTTCCCCCTTTAGCCCTGCCCATACACGATTCTGCCTCGCCCATTCCCCTTTTAGCCTCCCCCCTACGGCCCCTAGAGCCCCGGCAAGCCCCCCCCTTTAGCCCCGCCCCTTCCGGCTTTAGCCCCGCCCCTTCCGGCTTTAGCCACCGCCCACTCCGCCCTTATCCCCGCCCACCCCGCCCTTGGCCCCGCCCATTCCCCCTTTAGCCACGCCCATTCCGCCTTCAGCCACGGCCTTTCCCCCTTTAGCCCTGCCCATACACGATTCTGCCTCGCCCATGTCCCCTTTAGCCTCCCCCCTACGGCCCCTAGAGCCCCGGCAAGCCCCCCCCTTTAGCCCCGCCCCTTCCGGCTTTAGCCCCGCCCACCCCGCCCTTGGCCCCGCCCACCCCCGCCCTTGGCCCCGCCCACCCCGCCCTTGGCCCCGCCCATTCCCCCTTTAGCCACGCCCATTCCGCCTTCAGCCACGGCCTTTCCCCCTTTAGCCCTGCCCATACACGATTCTGCCTCGCCCATTCCCCTTTTAGCCTCCCCCCTACGGCCCCTAGAGCCCCGGCAAGCCCCCCCCCTTTAGCCCCGCCCCTTCCGGCTTTAGCCCCCGCCCACTCCGGCTTTAGCCCCGCCCACCCCCGCCCTTATTCCCGCCCACGCCCGCCCTTGGCCCCGCCCATTCCCCCTTTAGCCACGCCCATTCCGCCTTCAGCCACGGCCTTTCCCCCTTTTAGCCCTGCCCATACACGATTCTGCCTCGCCCATTCCCCTTTTAGCCTCCCCCCCTACGGCCCCTAGAGCCCCGGCAAGCCCCCCCCCTTAGCCCCGCCCCTTCCGGCTTTAGCCCCGCCCCTTCCGGCTTTAGCCCCGCCCACCCCGCCCTTGGCCCCGCCCACCCCGCCCTTGGCCCCGCCCATTCCCCCTTTAGCCACGCCCATTCCGCCTTCAGCCACGGCCTTTCCCCCTTTAGCCCTGCCCATACACGATTCTGCCTCGCCCATTCCCCTTTTAGCCTCCCCCCTACGGCCCCTAGAGCCCCGGCAAGCCCCCCCCTTTAGCCCCGCCCCTTCCGGCTTTAGCCCCGTCCACTCCGCCCTTAGCCCCGCCCACCGCGCCCTTGGCCCCGCCCATTTTCCCTTTAGCCACGCCCATTCCGCCTTCAGCCACGGCCTTTCCCCCTTTAGCCCTGCCCATACACGATTCTGCCTCGCCCATTCCCCTTTTAGCCTCCCCCCTACGGCCCCTAGAGCCCCGGCAAGCCCCCCCCTTTAGCCCCGCCCCTTCCGGCTTTAGCCCCGCCCCTTCCGGCCTTTAGCCCCGCCCACTCCGCCCTTAGCCCCGCCCACCCCGCCCTTGGCCCCGCCCATTCCCCCTTTAGCCACGCCCATTCCGCCTTCAGCCACGGCCTTTCCCCCTTTAGCCCTGCCCATACACGATTCTGCCTCGCCCATTCCCCTTTTAGCCTCCCCCCCTACGGCCCCTAGCGCCCCGGCAAGCCCCCCCCCTTTAGCCCCGCCCCTTCCGGCTTTAGCCCCGCCCCTTCCCGGCTTTAGCCCCGCCCACTCCGCCCTTAGCCGCGCCCACCGCGCCCTTGGCCCCGCCCATTTTCCCTTTAGCCACGCCCATTCCGCCTTCAGCCACGGCCTTTCCCCATTTAGCCCTGCCCATACACGATTCTGCCTCGCCCATTCCCCTTTTAGCCTCCCCCCTACGGCCCCTAGAGCCCCCGGCAAGCCCCCCCCTTTAGCCCCGCCCCTTCCGGCTTTAGCCCCGCCCCTTCCGGCTTTAGCCCCGCCCACCCCGCCCTTGGCCCCGCCCACACCCGCCCTTGGCCCCGCCCATTCCCCCTTTAGGCCACGCCCATTCCGCCTTCAAGCCACGGCCTTTCCCCCTTTAGCCCTGCCCATACACGATTCTCTGCCTCGCCCATTCCCCTTTTAGCCTCCCCCCTACGGCCCCTAGAGCCCCGGCAAGCCCCCCCCCCTTTAGCCCCGCCCCTTCCGGCTTTAGCCCCGCCCCTTCCGGCTTTAGCCCCGCCCACTCCGCCCTTCGCCCCGCCCACCCCGCCCTTGGCCCCGCCCATTCCCCCTTTAGCCACGCCCATTCCGCCTTCAGCCACGGCCTTTCCCCCTTTAGCCCTGCCCATACACGATTCTGCCTCGCCCATTCCCCTTTTAGCCTCCCCCCTACGGCCCCTAGAGCCCCGGCAAGCCCCCCCCTTTAGCCCCGCCCCTTCCGGCTTTAGCCCCGCCCCTTCCGGCTTTAGCCCCGCCCACTCCGCCCTTGGCCCCGCCCACCCCGCCCTTGGCCCCGCCCATTTTCCCCTTTAGCCACGCCCATTCCGCCTTCAGCCACGGCCTTTCCCCCTTTAGCCCTGCCCATACACGATTCTGCCTCGCCCATTCCCCCTTTTAGCCTCCCCCCTACGGCCCCTAGAGCCCCGGCAAGCCCCCCCCTTTAGCCCCGCCCCTTCCGGCTTTAGCCCCGCCCACTCCGCCCTTAGCCCCGCCCACCCCGCCCTTGGCCCCGCCCATTCCCCCTTTAGCCACGCCCATTCCGCCTTCAGCCACGGCCTTTCCCCCTTTAGCCCTGCCCATACACGATTCTGCCTCGCCCATTCCCCTTTTAGCCTCCCCCCTACGGCCCCTAGAGCCCCGGCAAGCCCCCCCCTTTAGCCCCCGCCCCCTTCCGGCTTTAGCCCGCCCACTCCGCCCTTAGCCCCGCCCACCCCGCCCTTGCCCCGCCCACCCCGCCCTTGCCCCCGCCCATTCCCCCTTTAGCCACGCCCATTCCGCCTTCAGCCACGGCCTTTCCCCCTTTAGCCCTGCCCATACACGATTCTGCCTCGCCCATTCCCCTTTTAGCCTCCCCCCTACGGCCCCTAGAGCCCCGGCAAGCCCCCCCCCTTTAGCCCCGCCCCTTCCGGCTTTAGCCCCGCCCACTCCGCCCTTGGCCCCGCCCACCCCGCCCTTGGCCCCGCCCATTCCCCCTTTAGCCACGCCCATTCCGCCTTCAGCCACGGCCTTTCCCCCTTTAGCCCTGCCATACACGATTCTGCCTCGCCCATTCCCCTTTTAGCCTCCCCCCTACGGCCCTAGAGCCCCGGCAAGCCCCCCCCTTTAGCCCCGCCCCTTCCGGCTTTAGCCCCGCCCACTCCGCCCTTAGCCCCGCCACACCCCGCCCTTGGCCCCGCCCACCCCGCCCTTGGCCCCGCCCATTCCCCCTTTAGCCACGCCCATTCCGCCTTCAGCCACGGCCTTTCCCCCTTTAGCCCTGCCCATACACGATTCTGCCTCGCCCATTCCCCTTTTAGCCTCCCCCCTACGGCCCCTAGAGCCCCGGCAAGCCCCCCCCTTTAGCCCCGCCCCCTTCCGGCTTTAGCCCCGCCCACTCCGCCCTTGGCCCCGCCCACCCCGCCCTTGGCCCCGCCCATTCCCCCTTTAGCCACGCCCATTCCGCCTTCAGCCACGGCCTTTCCCCCTTTAGCCCTGCCCATACACGATTCTGCCTCGCCCATTCCCCTTTTAGCCTCCCCCCTACGGCCCCTAGAGCCCCGGCAAGCCCCCCCCTTTAGCCCCGCCCCTTCCGGCTTTAGCCCCGCCCACCCCGCCCTTGGCCCCCGCCCATTCCCCCTTTAGCCACGCCCATTCCGCCTTCAGCCACGGCCTTTCCCCCTTTAGCCCTGCCCATACACGATTCTGCCTCGCCCATTCCCCTTTTAGCCTCCCCCCCTACGGCCCCTAGAGCCCCGGCAAGCCCCCCCCTTTAGCCCCGCCCCTTCCGCTTTAGCCCCGCCCACTCCGCCTTAGCCCCGCCCACCGCGCCCTTGGCCCCGCCCATTTTCCCTTTAGCCACGCCCATTCCGCCTTCAGCCACGGCCTTTCCCCCTTTAGCCCTGCCCATACACGATTCTGCCTCGCCCATTCCCCTTTTAGCCTCCCCCCTACGGCCCCTAGAGCCCCGGCAAGCCCCCCCCCTTTAGCCCCGCCCCTTCCGGCTTTAGCCCCCGCCCCTTCCGGCTTTAGCCCCGCCCACCCCGCCCTTGGCCCCGCCCATTCCCCCTTTAGCCACGCCCATTCCGCCTTCAGCCACGGCCTTTCCCCCTTTAGCCCTGCCCATACACGATTCTGCCTCGCCCATTCCCCTTTTAGCCTCCCCCCTACGGCCCCTAGAGCCCCGGCAAGCCCCCCCCCTTTAGCCCCCGCCCCTTCCGGCTTTAGCCCCGCCCCTTCCGGCTTTAGCCCCGCCCACTCCGCCCTTAGCCCCGCCCACCCCGCCCTTGGCCCCGCCCACCCCGCCCTTGGCCCCGCCCATTCCCCCTTTAGCCACGCCCATTCCGCCTTCAGCCACGGCCTTTCCCCCTTTAGCCCTGCCCATACACGATTCTGCCTCGCCCATTCCCCTTTTAGCCTCCCCCCTACGGCCCCTAGAGCCCCGGCAAGCCCCCCCCTTTAGCCCCGCCCCTTCCGGCTTTAGCCCCGTCCACTCCGCCCTTAGCCCCGCCCACCGCGCCCTTGGCCCCGCCCATTTTCCCTTTAGCCACGCCCATTCCGCCTTCAGCCACGGCCTTTCCCCCTTTAGCCCTGCCCATACACGATTCTGCCTCGCCCATTCCCCTTTTAAGCCTCCCCCCTACGGCCCCTAGAGCCCCGGCAAGCCCCCCCCTTTAGCCCCGCCCCTTCCGGCTTTAGCCCCGCCCCTTCCGGCTTTAGCCCCGCCCACTCCGCCCTTAGCCCCGCCCACCCCGCCCTTGGCCCCGCCCATTCCCCCTTTAAGCCACGCCCATTCCGCCTTCAGCCACGGCCTTTCCCCCTTTAGCCCTGCCCATACACGATTCTGCCTCGCCCATTTCCCCTTTTAGCCTCCCCCCTACGGCCCCTAGCGCCCCGGCAAGCCCCCCCCCTTTAGCCCCGCCCCTTCCGGCTTTAGCCCCGCCCCTTCCGGCTTTAGCCCCGCCCACTCCGCCCTTAGCCGCGCCCACCGCGCCCTTGGCCCCGCCCATTTTCCCTTTAGCCACGCCCATTCCGCCTTCAGCCACGGCCTTTCCCCATTTAGCCCTGCCCATACACGATTCTGCCCTCGCCCATTCCCCTTTTAGCCTCCCCCCTACGGCCCCTAGAGCCCCGGCAAGCCCCCCCCTTTAGCCCCGCCCCTTCCGGCTTTAGCCCCGCCCCTTCCGGCTTTAGCCCCGCCCACCCCCGCCCTTGGCCCCGCCCACCCCGCCCTTGGCCCCGCCCATTCCCCCCTTTAGCCACGCCCATTCCGCCTTCAGCCACGGCCTTTCCCCCTTTAGCCCTGCCCATACACGATTCTGCCTCGCCCATTCCCCTTTTAGCCTCCCCCCTACGGCCCCTAGAGCCCCGGCAAGCCCCCCCCCCCTTTAGCCCCGCCCCTTCCGGCTTTAGCCCCGCCCCTTCCGGCTTTAGCCCCGCCCAACTCCGCCCTTCGCCCCGCCCACCCCGCCCTTGGCCCCGCCCATTCCCCCTTTAGCCACGCCCATTCCGCCTTCAGCCACGGCCTTTCCCCTTTAGCCCTGCCCATACACC
>NW_025963328.1:0-46224 GCF_020740725.1 Corvus hawaiiensis | reverse complement strand
TGAGAATCTTTCCGTTAAGATTCAGGCTACAAGGCAGACAGAATGTGCTGCTACCTAGCGCTGAGAGAGAAAGTGCAGAGGAGCCCAGGCGTGTTTCGGCAGAGGCAGCAGCCTGGAGCATTTCTCTGCCGGCACCGTGCTCTCTGGGCGAGAAGTAGACACCGGTTCCACTCCGGCACAATGAAGGCGCAGAGCACGGAGCTGGCATGCGCATCGCACAGGCTGCAAGAGGAAGCGTGGCTGCCTCTCGCTTGTGTGTGGATTCACGTTAGCACTTGAAAACAGAAAGTTCAAGCTGCGGCTACTTGTGCTGCTACCTATTTCTCTTCCAGCTTTCCCTGGAAAGAATTGTGCCCAGCTTGATGCTTGGAGATGCAGAGATGACAGTGGCAGATGCAGCGGAGAATGGAAATACAAAGTGCAGCGGAGAGTTTTCTGGTGCTTTACATGAGGCAAGAGGAAAGTGCAGCCCAGCAGAGGCTTTGACTTCTGGAGCCTTTTTCTTTGGCAGCAGCTGCTGCAAGTGGGCAAGGGAGCTGCGAGAGTGAACAAGGGGACGGTCCCGTCTATGTGAGAAGGAAGCTGCCGAGCCGCAGTGTGTTGTGCTCAGTTTCAAGGCTGCCTGGAGGAGGGGGGGACTTGAAGAACGCCTTCTTTCTGGACGCCTCCTTCTGGCTGTGCTCCAGCTGCATGCACTCTGCAGCACTGAAGGTTTAGGAACCTGCTGCTGGCCAGCTTGTGTCCAGGAGTGCAAGGGCTTGCGCCTTCCTTTCTGAAGCAGCCAGAGCATTCTCAGCTGCATCTGCTTGTGAAGCAGCTCTGGCTGGACATTGGAAATTGGCTCCCCTGAGTACATGAGCCCGGTGTCCAGCTGCTTGGTTCTTCGCCTTCTGTGCTCTGGACAGAAGTGAAGCCCAGCCATGGCTTGGAGCTTTGCCGCTCTTCAGCGTGAACACTGCATGCAGCCACAGTGTGCTGTGCAGGGATTTTCCTTCAGCTCGACGGACAAGCATTTTCTTGCTGTTTCACCGAGTGCAAACTGTCCGTGTAGCTCTCGCTCAGCGAAATGCGTTTGGAGAGAAGCACTTGCTGGATTAGCCTTTCGCTGGCCAAGACTTTCAACACAGCACCACAATCCGGGCGACGACGAGCGGAAAGGACGAACATCTTTTGGTCCTGGCACGTTCTTCTGGGCGAGACGTCTATCCGCCTCTTCGCTCCCTGCAAGGCTGTAAGCTTGGCGGTGGCACTTGCAAGTGAGAAGGCAGGTGCAGAGAGCACCGCGATCTGCCGGAGCTGTGCAGGCTGGAAAGGAAAGAGGGCTACCACTAGGATGTGCTGCAAATACAGGTTTCCACGCGTCGAGGGTAAGCTCCGCGTAAGGTAAGCTCGTTGACCTAAAACTGTTCTCTGTGCGAGACGTAGCTGAGAATCTTTCCGTTAAGATTCAGGCTACAAGGCAGACAGAATGTGCTGCTACCTAGCGCTGAGAGAGAAAGTGCAGAGGAGCCCAGGCGTGTTTCGGCAGAGGCAGCAGCCTGGAGCATTTCTCTGCCGGCACCGTGCTCTCTGGGCGAGAAGTAGACACCGGTTCCACTCCGGCACAATGAAGGCGCAGAGCACGGAGCTGGCATGCGCATCGCCCAGGCTGCAAGAGGAAGCGTGGCTGCCTCTCGCTTGTGTGTGGATTCACGTTAGCACTTGAAAACAGAAAGTTCAAGCTGCGGCTACTTGTGCTGCTACCTATTTCTGTTCCAGCTTTCCCTGGAAAGAATTGTGCCCAGCTTGATGCTTGGAGATGCAGAGATGACAGTGGCAGATGCAGCGGAGAATGGAAATACAAAGTGCAGCGGAGAGTTTCTGGTGCTTTTACATGAAGCAAGAGGAAAGTGCAGCCCAGCAGAGGCTTTGACTTCTGGAGCCTTTTTCTTTGGCAGCAGCTGCTGCAAGTGGGCAAGGGAGCTGCGAGAGTGAACAAGGGGACGGTCCGTCTATGTGAGAAGGAAGCTGCGAGCCGCAGTGTGTTGTGCTCAGTTTCAAGGCTGCCTGGAGGAGGGGGGGACTTGAAGAACGCCTTCTTTCTGGACGCCTCCTTCTGGCTGTGCTGCAGCTGCATGCACTCTGCAGCACTGAAGGTTTAGGAACCTGCTGCTGGCCAGCTTGTGTCCAGGAGTGCAAGGGCCTGCGCCTTCCTTTCTGAAGCAGCCAGAGCATTCTCAGCTGCATCTGCTTGTGAAGCAGCTCTTGGCTGGACATTGGAAATTGGCTCCCCTGCGTACATGAGCCCGGTGCCCAGCTGCTTCGTTCTTCGCCTTCTGTGCTCTGGACAGAAGTGAAGCCCAGCCATGGCTTGGAGCTTTGCCGCTCTTCAGCGGTGAACACTGCATGCAGCCACAGTGTGCTGTGCAGGGATTTTCCTTCAGCTCGACGGACAAGCATTTTCTTGCTGTTTCACCGAGTGCAAACTGTCCGTGTAGCTCTCGCTCAGCGAAATGCGTTTGGAGAGAAGCACTTGCTGGATTAGCCTTTCGCTGGCCAAGACTTTCAACACAGCACCACAATCCGGGCGACGACGAGCGGAAAGGACGAACATCTTTTGGTCCTGGCACGTTCTTCTGGGCGAGACGTCTATCCGCCTCTTCGCTCCCTGCAAGGCTGTAAGCTTGGCGGTGGCACTTGCAAGTGAGAAGGCAGGTGCAGAGAGCACCGCGATCTGCCGGAGCTGTGCAGGCTGGAAAGGAAAGAGGGCTACCACTAGGATGTGCTGCAAATACAGGTTTCCACGCGTCGAGGGTAAGCTCCGCGTAAGGTAAGCTCGTTGACCTAAAACTGTTCTCTGTGCGAGACGTAGCTGAGAATCTTTCCGTTAAGATTCAGGCTACAAGGCAGACAGAATGTGCTGCTACCTAGCGCTGAGAGAGAAAGTGCAGAGGAGCCCAGGCGTGTTTCGGCAGAGGCAGCAGCCTGGAGCATTTCTCTGCCGGCACCGTGCTCTCTGGCGAGAAGTAGACACCGGTTCCACTCCGGCACAATGAAGGCGCAGAGCACGGAGCTGGCATGCGCATCGCCCAGGCTGCAAGAGGAAGCGTGGCTGCCTCTCGCTTGTGTGTGGATTCACGTTAGCACTTGAAAACAGAAAGTTCAAGCTGCGGCTACTTGTGCTGCTACCTATTTCTCTTCCAGCTTTCCCTGGAAAGAATTGTGCCCAGCCTTGATGCTTGGAGATGCAGAGATGACAGTGGCAGATGCAGCGGAGAATGGAAATACAAAGTGCAGCGGAGAGTTTCTGGTGCTTTTACATGAGGCAAGAGGAAAGTGCAGCCCAGCAGAGGCTTTGACTTCTGGAGCCTTTTTCTTTGGCAGCAGCTGCTGCAAGTGGGCAAGGGAGCTGCGAGAGTGAACAAGGGGACGGTCCGTCTATGTGAGAAGGAAGCTGCCGAGCCGCAGTGTGTTGTGCTCAGTTTCAAGGCTGCCTGGAGGAGGGGGGGACTTGAAGAACGCCTTCTTTCTGGACGCCTCCTTCTGGCTGTGCTGCAGCTGCATGCACTCTGCAGCACTGAAGGTTTAGGAACCTGCTGCTGGCCAGCTTGTGTCCAGGAGTGCAAGGGCTGCGCCTTCCTTTCTGAAGCAGCCAGAGCATTCTCAGCTGCATCTGCTTGTGAAGCAGCTCTTGGCTGGACATTGGAAATTGGCTCCCCTGAGTACATGAGCCCGGTGTCCAGCTGCTTCGTTCTTCGCCTTCTGTGCTCTGGACAGAAGTGAAGCCCAGCCATGGCTTGGAGCTTTGCCGCTCTTCAGCGTGAACACTGCATGCAGCCACAGTGTGCTGTGCAGGGATTTTCCTTCAGCTCGACGGACAAGCATTTTCTTGCTGTTTCACCGAGTCCAAACTGTCCGTGTAGCTCTCGCTCAGCGAAATGCGTTTGGAGAGAAGCACTTGCTGGATTAGCCTTTCGCTGGCCAAGACTTTCAACACAGCACCACAATCCGGGCGACGACGAGCGGAAAGGACGAACATCTTTTGGTCCTGGCACGTTCTTCTGGGCGAGACGTCTATCCGCCTCTTCGCTCCCTGCAAGGCTGTAAGCTTGGCGGTGGCACTTGCAAGTGAGAAGGCAGGTGCAGAGAGCACCGCGATCTGCCGGAGCTGTGCAGGCTGGAAAGGAAAGAGGGCTACCACTAGGATGTGCTGCAAATACAGGTTTCCACGCGTCGAGGGTAAGCTCCGCGTAAGGTAAGCTCGTTGACCTAAAACTGTTCTCTGTGCGAGACGTAGCTGAGAATCTTTCCGTTAAGATTCAGGCTACAAGGCAGACAGAATGTGCTGCTACCTAGCGCTGAGAGAGAAAGTGCAGAGGAGCCCAGGCGTGTTTCGGCAGAGGCAGCAGCCTGGAGCATTTCTCTGCCGGCACCGTGCTCTCTGGGCGAGAAGTAGACACCGGTTCCACTCCGGCACAATGAAGGCGCAGAGCACGGAGCTGGCATGCGCATCGCACAGGCTGCAAGAGGAAGCGTGGCTGCCTCTCGCTTGTGTGTGGATTCACGTTAGCACTTGAAAACAGAAAGTTCAAGCTGCGGCTACTTGTGCTGCTACCTATTTCTCTTCCAGCTTTCCCTGGAAAGAATTGTGCCCAGCTTGATGCTTGGAGATGCAGAGATGACAGTGGCAGATGCAGCGGAGAATGGAAATACAAAGTGCAGCGGAGAGTTTCTGGTGCTTTTACATGAGGCAAGAGGAAAGTGCAGCCCAGCAGAGGCTTTGACTTCTGGAGCCTTTTTCTTTGGCAGCAGCTGCTGCAAGTGGGCAAGGGAGCTGCGAGAGTGAACAAGGGGACGGTCCGTCTATGTGAGAAGGAAGCTGCCGAGCCGCAGTGTGTTGTGCTCAGTTTCAAGGCTGCCTGGAGGAGGGGGGGACTTGAAGAACGCCTTCTTTCTGGACGCCTCCTTCTGGCTGTGCTGCAGCTGCATGCACTCTGCAGCACTGAAGGTTTAGGAACCTGCTGCTGGCCAGCTTGTGTCCAGGAGTGCAAGGGCTGCGCCTTCCTTTCTGAAGCAGCCAGAGCATTCTCAGCTGCATCTGCTTGTGAAGCAGCTCTTGGCTGGACATTGGAAATTGGCTCCCCTGCGTACATGAGCCCGGTGCCCAGCTGCTTCGTTCTTCGCCTTCTGTGCTCTGGACAGAAGTGAAGCCCAGCCATGGCTTGGAGCTTTGCCGCTCTTCAGCGTGAACACTGCATGCAGCCACAGTGTGCTGTGCAGGGATTTTCCTTCAGCTCGACGGACAAGCATTTTCTTGCTGTTTCACCGAGTCCAAACTGTCCGTGTAGCTCTCGCTCAGCGAAATGCGTTTGGAGAGAAGCACTTGCTGGATTAGCCTTTCGCTGGCCAAGACTTTCAACACAGCACCACAATCCGGGCGACGACGAGCGGAAAGGACGAACATCTTTTGGTCCTGGCACGTTCTTCTGGGCGAGACGTCTATCCGCCTCTTCGCTCCCTGCAAGGCTGTAAGCTTGGCGGTGGCACTTGCAAGTGAGAAGGCAGGTGCAGAGAGCACCGCGATCTGCCGGAGCTGTGCAGGCTGGAAAGGAAAGAGGGCTACCACTAGGATGTGCTGCAAATACAGGTTTCCACGCGTCGAGGGTAAGCTCCGCGTAAGGTAAGCTCGTTGACCTCAAACTGTTCTCTGTGCGAGACGTAGCTGAGAATCTTTCCGTTAAGATTCAGGCTACAAGGCAGACAGAATGTGCTGCTACCTAGCGCTGAGAGAGAAAGTGCAGAGGAGCCCAGGCGTGTTTCGGCAGAGGCAGCAGCCTGGAGCATTTCTCTGCCGGCACCGTGCTCTCTGGGCGAGAAGTAGACACCGGTTCCACTCCGGCACAATGAAGGCGCAGAGCACGGAGCTGGCATGCGCATCGCACAGGCTGCAAGAGGAAGCGTGGCTGCCTCTCGCTTGTGTGTGGATTCACGTTAGCACTTGAAAACAGAAAGTTCAAGCTGCGGCTACTTGTGCTGCTACCTATTTCTCTTCCAGCTTTCCCTGGAAAGAATTGTGCCCAGCTTGATGCTTGGAGATGCAGAGATGACAGTGGCAGATGCAGCGGAGAATGGAAATACAAAGTGCAGCGGAGAGTTTCTGGTGCTTTTACATGAGGCAAGAGGAAAGTGCAGCCCAGCAGAGGCTTTGACTTCTGGAGCCTTTTTCTTTGGCAGCAGCTGCTGCAAGTGGGCAAGGGAGCTGCGAGAGTGAACAAGGGGACGGTCCGTCTATGTGAGAAGGAAGCTGCCGAGCCGCAGTGTGTTGTGCTCAGTTTCAAGGCTGCCTGGAGGAGGGGGGGACTTGAAGAACGCCTTCTTTCTGGACGCCTCCTTCTGGCTGTGCTGCAGCTGCATGCACTCTGCAGCACTGAAGGTTTAGGAACCTGCTGCTGGCCAGCTTGTGTCCAGGAGTGCAAGGGCTGCGCCTTCCTTTCTGAAGCAGCCAGAGCATTCTCAGCTGCATCTGCTTGTGAAGCAGCTCTTGGCTGGACATTGGAAATTGGCTCCCCTGAGTACATGAGCCCGGTGTCCAGCTGCTTCGTTCTTCGCCTTCTGTGCTCTGGACAGAAGTGAAGCCCAGCCATGGCTTGGAGCTTTGCCGCTCTTCAGCGTGAACACTGCATGCAGCCACAGTGTGCTGTGCAGGGATTTTCCTTCAGCTCGACGGACAAGCATTTTCTTGCTGTTTCACCGAGTCCAAACTGTCCGTGTAGCTCTCGCTCAGCGAAATGCGTTTGGAGAGAAGCACTTGCTGGATTAGCCTTTCGCTGGCCAAGACTTTCAACACAGCACCACAATCCGGGCGACGACGAGCGGAAAGGACGAACATCTTTTGGTCCTGGCACGTTCTTCTGGGCGAGACGTCTATCCGCCTCTTCGCTCCCTGCAAGGCTGTAAGCTTGGCGGTGGCACTTGCAAGTGAGAAGGCAGGTGCAGAGAGCACCGCGATCTGCCGGAGCTGTGCAGGCTGGAAAGGAAAGAGGGCTACCACTAGGATGTGCTGCAAATACAGGTTTCCACGCGTCGAGGGTAAGCTCCGCGTAAGGTAAGCTCGTTGACCTAAAACTGTTCTCTGTGCGAGACGTAGCTGAGAATCTTTCCGTTAAGATTCAGGCTACAAGGCAGACAGAATGTGCTGCTACCTAGCGCTGAGAGAGAAAGTGCAGAGGAGCCCAGGCGTGTTTCGGCAGAGGCAGCAGCCTGGAGCATTTCTCTGCCGGCACCGTGCTCTCTGGGCGAGAAGTAGACACCGGTTCCACTCCGGCACAATGAAGGCGCAGAGCACGGAGCTGGCATGCGCATCGCACAGGCTGCAAGAGGAAGCGTGGCTGCCTCTCGCTTGTGTGTGGATTCACGTTAGCACTTGAAAACAGAAAGTTCAAGCTGCGGCTACTTGTGCTGCTACCTATTTCTCTTCCAGCTTTCCCTGGAAAGAATTGTGCCCAGCTTGATGCTTGGAGATGCAGAGATGACAGTGGCAGATGCAGCGGAGAATGGAAATACAAAGTGCAGCGGAGAGTTTCTGGTGCTTTTACATGAGGCAAGAGGAAAGTGCAGCCCAGCAGAGGCTTTGACTTCTGGAGCCTTTTTCTTTGGCAGCAGCTGCTGCAAGTGGGCAAGGGAGCTGCGAGAGTGAACAAGGGGACGGTCCGTCTATGTGAGAAGGAAGCTGCCGAGGCGCAGTGTGTTGTGCTCAGTTTCAAGGCTGCCTGGAGGAGGGGGGGACTTGAAGAACGCCTTCTTTCTGGACGCCTCCTTCTGGCTGTGCTGCAGCTGCATGCACTCTGCAGCACTGAAGGTTTAGGAACCTGCTGCTGGCCAGCTTGTGTCCAGGAGTGCAAGGGCTGCGCCTTCCTTTCTGAAGCAGCCAGAGCATTCTCAGCTGCATCTGCTTGTGAAGCAGCTCTTGGCTGGACATTGGAAATTGGCTCCCCTGCGTACATGAGCCCGGTGCCCAGCTGCTTCGTTCTTCGCCTTCTGTGCTCTGGACAGAAGTGAAGCCCAGCCATGGCTTGGAGCTTTGCCGCTCTTCAGCGTGAACACTGCATGCAGCCACAGTGTGCTGTGCAGGGATTTTCCTTCAGCTCGACGGACAAGCATTTTCTTGCTGTTTCACCGAGTGCAAACTGTCCGTGTAGCTCTCGCTCAGCGAAATGCGTTTGGAGAGAAGCACTTGCTGGATTAGCCTTTCGCTGGCCAAGACTTTCAACACAGCACCACAATCCGGGCGACGACGAGCGGAAAGGACGAACATCTTTTGGTCCTGGCACGTTCTTCTGGGCGAGACGTCTATCCGCCTCTTCGCTCCCTGCAAGGCTGTAAGCTTGGCGGTGGCACTTGCAAGTGAGAAGGCAGGTGCAGAGAGCACCGCGATCTGCCGGAGCTGTGCAGGCTGGAAAGGAAAGAGGGCTACCACTAGGATGTGCTGCAAATACAGGTTTCCACGCGTCGAGGGTAAGCTCCGCGTAAGGTAAGCTCGTTGACCTCAAACTGTTCTCTGTGCGAGACGTAGCTGAGAATCTTTCCGTTAAGATTCAGGCTACAAGGCAGACAGAATGTGCTGCTACCTAGCGCTGAGAGAGAAAGTGCAGAGGAGCCCAGGCGTGTTTCGGCAGAGGCAGCAGCCTGGAGCATTTCTCTGCCGGCACCGTGCTCTCTGGGCGAGAAGTAGACACCGGTTCCACTCCGGCACAATGAAGGCGCAGAGCACGGAGCTGGCATGCGCATCGCCCAGGCTGCAAGAGGAAGCGTGGCTGCCTCTCGCTTGTGTGTGGATTCACGTTAGCACTTGAAAACAGAAAGTTCAAGCTGCGGCTACTTGTGCTGCTACCTATTTCTCTTCCAGCTTTCCCTGGAAAGAATTGTGCCCAGCTTGATGCTTGGAGATGCAGAGATGACAGTGGCAGATGCAGCGGAGAATGGAAATACAAAGTGCAGCGGAGAGTTTCTGGTGCTTTTACATGAGGCAAGAGGAAAGTGCAGCCCAGCAGAGGCTTTGACTTCTGGAGCCTTTTTCTTTGGCAGCAGCTGCTGCAAGTGGGCAAGGGAGCTGCGAGAGTGAACAAGGGGACGGTCCGTCTATGTGAGAAGGAAGCTGCCGAGCCGCAGTGTGTTGTGCTCAGTTTCAAGGCTGCCTGGAGGAGGGGGGGACTTGAAGAACGCCTTCTTTCTGGACGCCTCCTTCTGGCTGTGCTGCAGCTGCATGCACTCTGCAGCACTGAAGGTTTAGGAACCTGCTGCTGGCCAGCTTGTGTCCAGGAGTGCAAGGGCTGCGCCTTCCTTTCTGAAGCAGCCAGAGCATTCTCAGCTGCATCTGCTTGTGAAGCAGCTCTTGGCTGGACATTGGAAATTGGCTCCCCTGAGTACATGAGCCCGGTGTCCAGCTGCTTCGTTCTTCGCCTTCTGTGCTCTGGACAGAAGTGAAGCCCAGCCATGGCTTGGAGCTTTGCCGCTCTTCAGCGTGAACACTGCATGCAGCCACAGTGTGCTGTGCAGGGATTTTCCTTCAGCTCGACGGACAAGCATTTTCTTGCTGTTTCACCGAGTCCAAACTGTCCGTGTAGCTCTCGCTCAGCGAAATGCGTTTGGAGAGAAGCACTTGCTGGATTAGCCTTTCGCTGGCCAAGACTTTCAACACAGCACCACAATCCGGGCGACGACGAGCGGAAAGGACGAACATCTTTTGGTCCTGGCACGTTCTTCTGGGCGAGACGTCTATCCGCCTCTTCGCTCCCTGCAAGGCTGTAAGCTTGGCGGTGGCACTTGCAAGTGAGAAGGCAGGTGCAGAGAGCACCGCGATCTGCCGGAGCTGTGCAGGCTGGAAAGGAAAGAGGGCTACCACTAGGATGTGCTGCAAATACAGGTTTCCACGCGTCGAGGGTAAGCTCCGCGTAAGGTAAGCTCGTTGACCTAAAACTGTTCTCTGTGCGAGACGTAGCTGAGAATCTTTCCGTTAAGATTCAGGCTACAAGGCAGACAGAATGTGCTGCTACCTAGCGCTGAGAGAGAAAGTGCAGAGGAGCCCAGGCGTGTTTCGGCAGAGGCAGCAGCCTGGAGCATTTCTCTGCCGGCACCGTGCTCTCTGGGCGAGAAGTAGACACCGGTTCCACTCCGGCACAATGAAGGCGCAGAGCACGGAGCTGGCATGCGCATCGCCCAGGCTGCAAGAGGAAGCGTGGCTGCCTCTCGCTTGTGTGTGGATTCACGTTAGCACTTGAAAACAGAAAGTTCAAGCTGCGGCTACTTGTGCTGCTACCTATTTCTCTTCCAGCTTTCCCTGGAAAGAATTGTGCCCAGCTTGATGCTTGGAGATGCAGAGATGACAGTGGCAGATGCAGCGGAGAATGGAAATACAAAGTGCAGCGGAGAGTTTCTGGTGCTTTTACATGAGGCAAGAGGAAAGTGCAGCCCAGCAGAGGCTTTGACTTCTGGAGCCTTTTTCTTTGGCAGCAGCTGCTGCAAGTGGGCAAGGGAGCTGCGAGAGTGAACAAGGGGACGGTCCGTCTATGTGAGAAGGAAGCTGCCGAGCCGCAGTGTGTTGTGCTCAGTTTCAAGGCTGCCTGGAGGAGGGGGGGACTTGAAGAACGCCTTCTTTCTGGACGCCTCCTTCTGGCTGTGCTGCAGCTGCATGCACTCTGCAGCACTGAAGGTTTAGGAACCTGCTGCTGGCCAGCTTGTGTCCAGGAGTGCAAGGGCTGCGCCTTCCTTTCTGAAGCAGCCAGAGCATTCTCAGCTGCATCTGCTTGTGAAGCAGCTCTTGGCTGGACATTGGAAATTGGCTCCCCTGAGTACATGAGCCCGGTGTCCAGCTGCTTGGTTCTTCGCCTTCTGTGCTCTGGACAGAAGTGAAGCCCAGCCATGGCTTGGAGCTTTGCCGCTCTTCAGCGTGAACACTGCATGCAGCCACAGTGTGCTGTGCAGGGATTTTCCTTCAGCTCGACGGACAAGCATTTTCTTGCTGTTTCACCGAGTGCAAACTGTCCGTGTAGCTCTCGCTCAGCGAAATGCGTTTGGAGAGAAGCACTTGCTGGATTAGCCTTTCGCTGGCCAAGACTTTCAACACAGCACCACAATCCGGGCGACGACGAGCGGAAAGGACGAACATCTTTTGGTCCTGGCACGTTCTTCTGGGCGAGACGTCTATCCGCCTCTTCGCTCCCTGCAAGGCTGTAAGCTTGGCGGTGGCACTTGCAAGTGAGAAGGCAGGTGCAGAGAGCACCGCGATCTGCCGGAGCTGTGCAGGCTGGAAAGGAAAGAGGGCTACCACTAGGATGTGCTGCAAATACAGGTTTCCACGCGTCGAGGGTAAGCTCCGCGTAAGGTAAGCTCGTTGACCTCAAACTGTTCTCTGTGCGAGACGTAGCTGAGAATCTTTCCGTTAAGATTCAGGCTACAAGGCAGACAGAATGTGCTGCTACCTAGCGCTGAGAGAGAAAGTGCAGAGGAGCCCAGGCGTGTTTCGGCAGAGGCAGCAGCCTGGAGCATTTCTCTGCCGGCACCGTGCTCTCTGGGCGAGAAGTAGACACCGGTTCCACTCCGGCACAATGAAGGCGCAGAGCACGGAGCTGGCATGCGCATCGCCCAGGCTGCAAGAGGAAGCGTGGCTGCCTCTCGCTTGTGTGTGGATTCACGTTAGCACTTGAAAACAGAAAGTTCAAGCTGCGGCTACTTGTGCTGCTACCTATTTCTCTTCCAGCTTTCCCTGGAAAGAATTGTGCCCAGCTTGATGCTTGGAGATGCAGAGATGACAGTGGCAGATGCAGCGGAGAATGGAAATACAAAGTGCAGCGGAGAGTTTCTGGTGCTTTTACATGAGGCAAGAGGAAAGTGCAGCCCAGCAGAGGCTTTGACTTCTGGAGCCTTTTTCTTTGGCAGCAGCTGCTGCAAGTGGGCAAGGGAGCTGCGAGAGTGAACAAGGGGACGGTCCGTCTATGTGAGAAGGAAGCTGCCGAGGCGCAGTGTGTTGTGCTCAGTTTCAAGGCTGCCTGGAGGAGGGGGGGACTTGAAGAACGCCTTCTTTCTGGACGCCTCCTTCTGGCTGTGCTGCAGCTGCATGCACTCTGCAGCACTGAAGGTTTAGGAACCTGCTGCTGGCCAGCTTGTGTCCAGGAGTGCAAGGGCTGCGCCTTCCTTTCTGAAGCAGCCAGAGCATTCTCAGCTGCATCTGCTTGTGAAGCAGCTCTTGGCTGGACATTGGAAATTGGCTCCCCTGCGTACATGAGCCCGGTGCCCAGCTGCTTCGTTCTTCGCCTTCTGTGCTCTGGACAGAAGTGAAGCCCAGCCATGGCTTGGAGCTTTGCCGCTCTTCAGCGTGAACACTGCATGCAGCCACAGTGTGCTGTGCAGGGATTTTCCTTCAGCTCGACGGACAAGCATTTTCTTGCTGTTTCACCGAGTGCAAACTGTCCGTGTAGCTCTCGCTCAGCGAAATGCGTTTGGAGAGAAGCACTTGCTGGATTAGCCTTTCGCTGGCCAAGACTTTCAACACAGCACCACAATCCGGGCGACGACGAGCGGAAAGGACGAACATCTTTTGGTCCTGGCACGTTCTTCTGGGCGAGACGTCTATCCGCCTCTTCGCTCCCTGCAAGGCTGTAAGCTTGGCGGTGGCACTTGCAAGTGAGAAGGCAGGTGCAGAGAGCACCGCGATCTGCCGGAGCTGTGCAGGCTGGAAAGGAAAGAGGGCTACCACTAGGATGTGCTGCAAATACAGGTTTCCACGCGTCGAGGGTAAGCTCCGCGTAAGGTAAGCTCGTTGACCTCAAACTGTTCTCTGTGCGAGACGTAGCTGAGAATCTTTCCGTTAAGATTCAGGCTACAAGGCAGACAGAATGTGCTGCTACCTAGCGCTGAGAGAGAAAGTGCAGAGGAGCCCAGGCGTGTTTCGGCAGAGGCAGCAGCCTGGAGCATTTCTCTGCCGGCACCGTGCTCTCTGGGCGAGAAGTAGACACCGGTTCCACTCCGGCACAATGAAGGCGCAGAGCACGGAGCTGGCATGCGCATCGCACAGGCTGCAAGAGGAAGCGTGGCTGCCTCTCGCTTGTGTGTGGATTCACGTTAGCACTTGAAAACAGAAAGTTCAAGCTGCGGCTACTTGTGCTGCTACCTATTTCTCTTCCAGCTTTCCCTGGAAAGAATTGTGCCCAGCTTGATGCTTGGAGATGCAGAGATGACAGTGGCAGATGCAGCGGAGAATGGAAATACAAAGTGCAGCGGAGAGTTTCTGGTGCTTTTACATGAGGCAAGAGGAAAGTGCAGCCCAGCAGAGGCTTTGACTTCTGGAGCCTTTTTCTTTGGCAGCAGCTGCTGCAAGTGGGCAAGGGAGCTGCGAGAGTGAACAAGGGGACGGTCCGTCTATGTGAGAAGGAAGCTGCCGAGGCGCAGTGTGTTGTGCTCAGTTTCAAGGCTGCCTGGAGGAGGGGGGGACTTGAAGAACGCCTTCTTTCTGGACGCCTCCTTCTGGCTGTGCTGCAGCTGCATGCACTCTGCAGCACTGAAGGTTTAGGAACCTGCTGCTGGCGTGGTTGTGTCCAGGAGTGCAAGGGCTGCGCCTTCCTTTCTGAAGCAGCCAGAGCATTCTCAGCTGCATCTGCTTGTGAAGCAGCTCTTGGCTGGACATTGGAAATTGGCTCCCCTGAGTACATGAGCCCGGTGTCCAGCTGCTTCGTTCTTCGCCTTCTGTGCTCTGGACAGAAGTGAAGCCCAGCCATGGCTTGGAGCTTTGCCGCTCTTCAGCGTGAACACTGCATGCAGCCACAGTGTGCTGTGCAGGGATTTTCCTTCAGCTCGACGGACAAGCATTTTCTTGCTGTTTCACCGAGTGC
Source organism: Corvus hawaiiensis (assembly GCF_020740725.1). Taxonomy (NCBI): domain Eukaryota; kingdom Metazoa; phylum Chordata; class Aves; order Passeriformes; family Corvidae; genus Corvus; species Corvus hawaiiensis. The sequence continues at coordinate 32,362 of NW_025963328.1, read as the reverse complement.
AAACTGTCCGTGTAGCTCTCGCTCAGCGAAATGCGTTTGGAGAGAAGCACTTGCTGGATTAGCCTTTCGCTGGCCAAGACTTTCAACACAGCACCACAATCCGGGCGACGACGAGCGGAAAGGACGAACATCTTTTGGTCCTGGCACGTTCTTCTGGGCGAGACGTCTATCCGCCTCTTCGCTCCCTGCAAGGCTGTAAGCTTGGCGGTGGCACTTGCAAGTGAGAAGGCAGGTGCAGAGAGCACCGCGATCTGCCGGAGCTGTGCAGGCTGGAAAGGAAAGAGGGCTACCACTAGGATGTGCTGCAAATACAGGTTTCCACGCGTCGAGGGTAAGCTCCGCGTAAGGTAAGCTCGTTGACCTAAAACTGTTCTCTGTGCGAGACGTAGCTGAGAATCTTTCCGTTAAGATTCAGGCTACAAGGCAGACAGAATGTGCTGCTACCTAGCGCTGAGAGAGAAAGTGCAGAGGAGCCCAGGCGTGTTTCGGCAGAGGCAGCAGCCTGGAGCATTTCTCTGCCGGCACCGTGCTCTCTGGGCGAGAAGTAGACACCGGTTCCACTCCGGCACAATGAAGGCGCAGAGCACGGAGCTGGCATGCGCATCGCCCAGGCTGCAAGAGGAAGCGTGGCTGCCTCTCGCTTGTGTGTGGATTCACGTTAGCACTTGAAAACAGAAAGTTCAAGCTGCGGCTACTTGTGCTGCTACCTATTTCTCTTCCAGCTTTCCCTGGAAAGAATTGTGCCCAGCTTGATGCTTGGAGATGCAGAGATGACAGTGGCAGATGCAGCGGAGAATGGAAATACAAAGTGCAGCGGAGAGTTTCTGGTGCTTTTACATGAGGCAAGAGGAAAGTGCAGCCCAGCAGAGGCTTTGACTTCTGGAGCCTTTTTCTTTGGCAGCAGCTGCTGCAAGTGGGCAAGGGAGCTGCGAGAGTGAACAAGGGGACGGTCCGTCTATGTGAGAAGGAAGCTGCCGAGCCGCAGTGTGTTGTGCTCAGTTTCAAGGCTGCCTGGAGGAGGGGGGGACTTGAAGAACGCCTTCTTTCTGGACGCCTCCTTCTGGCTGTGCTCCAGCTGCATGCACTCTGCAGCACTGAAGGTTTAGGAACCTGCTGCTGGCCAGCTTGTGTCCAGGAGTGCAAGGGCTGCGCCTTCCTTTCTGAAGCAGCCAGAGCATTCTCAGCTGCATCTGCTTGTGAAGCAGCTCTTGGCTGGACATTGGAAATTGGCTCCCCTGAGTACATGAGCCCGGTGTCCAGCTGCTTGGTTCTTCGCCTTCTGTGCTCTGGACAGAAGTGAAGCCCAGCCATGGCTTGGAGCTTTGCCGCTCTTCAGCGTCAACACTGCATGCAGCCACAGTGTGCTGTGCAGGGATTTTCCTTCAGCTCGACGGACAAGCATTTTCTTGCTGTTTCACCGAGTGCAAACTGTCCGTGTAGCTCTCGCTCAGCGAAATGCGTTTGGAGAGAAGCACTTGCTGGATTAGCCTTTCGCTGGCCAAGACTTTCAACACAGCACCACAATCCGGGCGACGACGAGCGGAAAGGACGAACATCTTTTGGTCCTGGCACGTTCTTCTGGGCGAGACGTCTATCCGCCTCTTCGCTCCCTGCAAGGCTGTAAGCTTGGCGGTGGCACTTGCAAGTGAGAAGGCAGGTGCAGAGAGCACCGCGATCTGCCGGAGCTGTGCAGGCTGGAAAGGAAAGAGGGCTACCACTAGGATGTGCTGCAAATACAGGTTTCCACGCGTCGAGGGTAAGCTCCGCGTAAGGTAAGCTCGTTGACCTAAAACTGTTCTCTGTGCGAGACGTAGCTGAGAATCTTTCCGTTAAGATTCAGGCTACAAGGCAGACAGAATGTGCTGCTACCTAGCGCTGAGAGAGAAAGTGCAGAGGAGCCCAGGCGTGTTTCGGCAGAGGCAGCAGCCTGGAGCATTTCTCTGCCGGCACCGTGCTCTCTGGGCGAGAAGTAGACACCGGTTCCACTCCGGCACAATGAAGGCGCAGAGCACGGAGCTGGCATGCGCATCGCCCAGGCTGCAAGAGGAAGCGTGGCTGCCTCTCGCTTGTGTGTGGATTCACGTTAGCACTTGAAAACAGAAAGTTCAAGCTGCGGCTACTTGTGCTGCTACCTATTTCTGTTCCAGCTTTCCCTGGAAAGAATTGTGCCCAGCTTGATGCTTGGAGATGCAGAGATGACAGTGGCAGATGCAGCGGAGAATGGAAATACAAAGTGCAGCGGAGAGTTTCTGGTGCTTTTACATGAAGCAAGAGGAAAGTGCAGCCCAGCAGAGGCTTTGACTTCTGGAGCCTTTTTCTTTGGCAGCAGCTGCTGCAAGTGGGCAAGGGAGCTGCGAGAGTGAAGAAGGGGACGGTCCGTCTATGTGAGAAGGAAGCTGCCGAGCCGCAGTGTGTTGTGCTCAGTTTCAAGGCTGCCTGGAGGAGGGGGGGACTTGAAGAACGCCTTCTTTCTGGACGCCTCCTTCTGGCTGTGCTGCAGCTGCATGCACTCTGCAGCACTGAAGGTTTAGGAACCTGCTGCTGGCCAGCTTGTGTCCAGGAGTGCAAGGGCTGCGCCTTCCTTTCTGAAGCAGCCAGAGCATTCTCAGCTGCATCTGCTTGTGAAGCAGCTCTTGGCTGGACATTGGAAATTGGCTCCCCTGCGTACATGAGCCCGGTGCCCAGCTGCTTGGTTCTTCGCCTTCTGTGCTCTGGACAGAAGTGAAGCCCAGCCATGGCTTGGAGCTTTGCCGCTCTTCAGCGTGAACACTGCATGCAGCCACAGTGTGCTGTGCAGGGATTTTCCTTCAGCTCGACGGACAAGCATTTTCTTGCTGTTTCACCGAGTGCAAACTGTCCGTGTAGCTCTCGCTCAGCGAAATGCGTTTGGAGAGAAGCACTTGCTGGATTAGCCTTTCGCTGGCCAAGACTTTCAACACAGCACCACAATCCGGGCGACGACGAGCGGAAAGGACGAACATCTTTTGGTCCTGGCACGTTCTTCTGGGCGAGACGTCTATCCGCCTCTTCGCTCCCTGCAAGGCTGTAAGCTTGGCGGTGGCACTTGCAAGTGAGAAGGCAGGTGCAGAGAGCACCGCGATCTGCCGGAGCTGTGCAGGCTGGAAAGGAAAGAGGGCTACCACTAGGATGTGCTGCAAATACAGGTTTCCACGCGTCGAGGGTAAGCTCCGCGTAAGGTAAGCTCGTTGACCTAAAACTGTTCTCTGTGCGAGACGTAGCTGAGAATCTTTCCGTTAAGATTCAGGCTACAAGGCAGACAGAATGTGCTGCTACCTAGCGCTGAGAGAGAAAGTGCAGAGGAGCCCAGGCGTGTTTCGGCAGAGGCAGCAGCCTGGAGCATTTCTCTGCCGGCACCGTGCTCTCTGGGCGAGAAGTAGACACCGGTTCCACTCCGGCACAATGAAGGCGCAGAGCACGGAGCTGGCATGCGCATCGCACAGGCTGCAAGAGGAAGCGTGGCTGCCTCTCGCTTGTGTGTGGATTCACGTTAGCACTTGAAAACAGAAAGTTCAAGCTGCGGCTACTTGTGCTGCTACCTATTTCTCTTCCAGCTTTCCCTGGAAAGAATTGTGCCCAGCTTGATGCTTGGAGATGCAGAGATGACAGTGGCAGATGCAGCGGAGAATGGAAATACAAAGTGCAGCGGAGAGTTTCTGGTGCTTTTACATGAGGCAAGAGGAAAGTGCAGCCCAGCAGAGGCTTTGACTTCTGGAGCCTTTTTCTTTGGCAGCAGCTGCTGCAAGTGGGCAAGGGAGCTGCGAGAGTGAACAAGGGGACGGTCCGTCTATGTGAGAAGGAAGCTGCCGAGGCGCAGTGTGTTGTGCTCAGTTTCAAGGCTGCCTGGAGGAGGGGGGGACTTGAAGAACGCCTTCTTTCTGGACGCCTCCTTCTGGCTGTGCTGCAGCTGCATGCACTCTGCAGCACTGAAGGTTTAGGAACCTGCTGCTGGCCAGCTTGTGTCCAGGAGTGCAAGGGCTGCGCCTTCCTTTCTGAAGCAGCCAGAGCATTCTCAGCTGCATCTGCTTGTGAAGCAGCTCTTGGCTGGACATTGGAAATTGGCTCCCCTGAGTACATGAGCCCGGTGTCCAGCTGCTTGGTTCTTCGCCTTCTGTGCTCTGGACAGAAGTGAAGCCCAGCCATGGCTTGGAGCTTTGCCGCTCTTCAGCGTGAACACTGCATGCAGCCACAGTGTGCTGTGCAGGGATTTTCCTTCAGCTCGACGGACAAGCATTTTCTTGCTGTTTCACCGAGTGCAAACTGTCCGTGTAGCTCTCGCTCAGCGAAATGCGTTTGGAGAGAAGCACTTGCTGGATTAGCCTTTCGCTGGCCAAGACTTTCAACACAGCACCACAATCCGGGCGACGACGAGCGGAAAGGACGAACATCTTTTGGTCCTGGCACGTTCTTCTGGGCGAGACGTCTATCCGCCTCTTCGCTCCCTGCAAGGCTGTAAGCTTGGCGGTGGCACTTGCAAGTGAGAAGGCAGGTGCAGAGAGCACCGCGATCTGCCGGAGCTGTGCAGGCTGGAAAGGAAAGAGGGCTACCACTAGGATGTGCTGCAAATACAGGTTTCCACGCGTCGAGGGTAAGCTCCGCGTAAGGTAAGCTCGTTGACCTAAAACTGTTCTCTGTGCGAGACGTAGCTGAGAATCTTTCCGTTAAGATTCAGGCTACAAGGCAGACAGAATGTGCTGCTACCTAGCGCTGAGAGAGAAAGTGCAGAGGAGCCCAGGCGTGTTTCGGCAGAGGCAGCAGCCTGGAGCATTTCTCTGCCGGCACCGTGCTCTCTGGGCGAGAAGTAGACACCGGTTCCACTCCGGCACAATGAAGGCGCAGAGCACGGAGCTGGCATGCGCATCGCACAGGCTGCAAGAGGAAGCGTGGCTGCCTCTCGCTTGTGTGTGGATTCACGTTAGCACTTGAAAACAGAAAGTTCAAGCTGCGGCTACTTGTGCTGCTACCTATTTCTCTTCCAGCTTTCCCTGGAAAGAATTGTGCCCAGCTTGATGCTTGGAGATGCAGAGATGACAGTGGCAGATGCAGCGGAGAATGGAAATACAAAGTGCAGCGGAGAGTTTCTGGTGCTTTTACATGAGGCAAGAGGAAAGTGCAGCCCAGCAGAGGCTTTGACTTCTGGAGCCTTTTTCTTTGGCAGCAGCTGCTGCAAGTGGGCAAGGGAGCTGCGAGAGTGAACAAGGGGACGGTCCGTCTATGTGAGAAGGAAGCTGCCGAGCCGCAGTGTGTTGTGCTCAGTTTCAAGGCTGCCTGGAGGAGGGGGGGACTTGAAGAACGCCTTCTTTCTGGACGCCTCCTTCTGGCTGTGCTGCAGCTGCATGCACTCTGCAGCACTGAAGGTTTAGGAACCTGCTGCTGGCCAGCTTGTGTCCAGGAGTGCAAGGGCTGCGCCTTCCTTTCTGAAGCAGCCAGAGCATTCTCAGCTGCATCTGCTTGTGAAGCAGCTCTTGGCTGGACATTGGAAATTGGCTCCCCTGAGTACATGAGCCCGGTGTCCAGCTGCTTGGTTCTTCGCCTTCTGTGCTCTGGACAGAAGTGAAGCCCAGCCATGGCTTGGAGCTTTGCCGCTCTTCAGCGTGAACACTGCATGCAGCCACAGTGTGCTGTGCAGGGATTTTCCTTCAGCTCGACGGACAAGCATTTTCTTGCTGTTTCACCGAGTGCAAACTGTCCGTGTAGCTCTCGCTCAGCGAAATGCGTTTGGAGAGAAGCACTTGCTGGATTAGCCTTTCGCTGGCCAAGACTTTCAACACAGCACCACAATCCGGGCGACGACGAGCGGAAAGGACGAACATCTTTTGGTCCTGGCACGTTCTTCTGGGCGAGACGTCTATCCGCCTCTTCGCTCCCTGCAAGGCTGTAAGCTTGGCGGTGGCACTTGCAAGTGAGAAGGCAGGTGCAGAGAGCACCGCGATCTGCCGGAGCTGTGCAGGCTGGAAAGGAAAGAGGGCTACCACTAGGATGTGCTGCAAATACAGGTTTCCACGCGTCGAGGGTAAGCTCCGCGTAAGGTAAGCTCGTTGACCTAAAACTGTTCTCTGTGCGAGACGTAGCTGAGAATCTTTCCGTTAAGATTCAGGCTACAAGGCAGACAGAATGTGCTGCTACCTAGCGCTGAGAGAGAAAGTGCAGAGGAGCCCAGGCGTGTTTCGGCAGAGGCAGCAGCCTGGAGCATTTCTCTGCCGGCACCGTGCTCTCTGGGCGAGAAGTAGACACCGGTTCCACTCCGGCACAATGAAGGCGCAGAGCACGGAGCTGGCATGCGCATCGCACAGGCTGCAAGAGGAAGCGTGGCTGCCTCTCGCTTGTGTGTGGATTCACGTTAGCACTTGAAAACAGAAAGTTCAAGCTGCGGCTACTTGTGCTGCTACCTATTTCTCTTCCAGCTTTCCCTGGAAAGAATTGTGCCCAGCTTGATGCTTGGAGATGCAGAGATGACAGTGGCAGATGCAGCGGAGAATGGAAATACAAAGTGCAGCGGAGAGTTTCTGGTGCTTTTACATGAGGCAAGAGGAAAGTGCAGCCCAGCAGAGGCTTTGACTTCTGGAGCCTTTTTCTTTGGCAGCAGCTGCTGCAAGTGGGCAAGGGAGCTGCGAGAGTGAACAAGGGGACGGTCCGTCTATGTGAGAAGGAAGCTGCCGAGCCGCAGTGTGTTGTGCTCAGTTTCAAGGCTGCCTGGAGGAGGGGGGGACTTGAAGAACGCCTTCTTTCTGGACGCCTCCTTCTGGCTGTGCTGCAGCTGCATGCACTCTGCAGCACTGAAGGTTTAGGAACCTGCTGCTGGCGTGGTTGTGTCCAGGAGTGCAAGGGCTGCGCCTTCCTTTCTGAAGCAGCCAGAGCATTCTCAGCTGCATCTGCTTGTGAAGCAGCTCTTGGCTGGACATTGGAAATTGGCTCCCCTGCGTACATGAGCCCGGTGCCCAGCTGCTTCGTTCTTCGCCTTCTGTGCTCTGGACAGAAGTGAAGCCCAGCCATGGCTTGGAGCTTTGCCGCTCTTCAGCGTGAACACTGCATGCAGCCACAGTGTGCTGTGCAGGGATTTTCCTTCAGCTCGACGGACAAGCATTTTCTTGCTGTTTCACCGAGTGCAAACTGTCCGTGTAGCTCTCGCTCAGCGAAATGCGTTTGGAGAGAAGCACTTGCTGGATTAGCCTTTCGCTGGCCAAGACTTTCAACACAGCACCACAATCCGGGCGACGACGAGCGGAAAGGACGAACATCTTTTGGTCCTGGCACGTTCTTCTGGGCGAGACGTCTATCCGCCTCTTCGCTCCCTGCAAGGCTGTAAGCTTGGCGGTGGCACTTGCAAGTGAGAAGGCAGGTGCAGAGAGCACCGCGATCTGCCGGAGCTGTGCAGGCTGGAAAGGAAAGAGGGCTACCACTAGGATGTGCTGCAAATACAGGTTTCCACGCGTCGAGGGTAAGCTCCGCGTAAGGTAAGCTCGTTGACCTCAAACTGTTCTCTGTGCGAGACGTAGCTGAGAATCTTTCCGTTAAGATTCAGGCTACAAGGCAGACAGAATGTGCTGCTACCTAGCGCTGAGAGAGAAAGTGCAGAGGAGCCCAGGCGTGTTTGGGCAGAGGCAGCAGCCTGGAGCATTTCTCTGCCGGCACCGTGCTCTCTGGGCGAGAAGTAGACACCGGTTCCACTCCGGCACAATGAAGGCGCAGAGCACGGAGCTGGCATGCGCATCGCACAGGCTGCAAGAGGAAGCGTGGCTGCCTCTCGCTTGTGTGTGGATTCACGTTAGCACTTGAAAACAGAAAGTTCAAGCTGCGGCTACTTGTGCTGCTACCTATTTCTCTTCCAGCTTTCCCTGGAAAGAGTTGTGCCCAGCTTGATGCTTGGAGATGCAGAGATGACAGTGGCAGATGCAGCGGAGAATGGAAATACAGAGTGCAGAGGAGAGTTTCTGGTGCTTTTACATGAGGCAAGAGGAAAGTGCAGCCCAGCAGAGGCTTTGACTTCTGGAGCCTTTTTCTTTGGCAGCAGCTGCTGCAAGTGGGCAAGGGAGCTGCGAGAGTGAACAAGGGGACGGTCCGTCTATGTGAGAAGGAAGCTGCCGAGGCGCAGTGTGTTGTGCTCAGTTTCAAGGCTGCCTGGAGGAGGGGGGGACTTGAAGAACGCCTTCTTTCTGGACGCCTCCTTCTGGCTGTGCTGCAGCTGCATGCACTCTGCAGCACTGAAGGTTTAGGAACCTGCTGCTGGCCAGCTTGTGTCCAGGAGTGCAAGGGCTGCGCCTTCCTTTCTGAAGCAGCCAGAGCATTCTCAGCTGCATCTGCTTGTGAAGCAGCTCTTGGCTGGACATTGGAAATTGGCTCCCCTGAGTACATGAGCCCGGTGTCCAGCTGCTTGGTTCTTCGCCTTCTGTGCTCTGGACAGAAGTGAAGCCCAGCCATGGCTTGGAGCTTTGCCGCTCTTCAGCGTCAACACTGCATGCAGCCACAGTGTGCTGTGCAGGGATTTTCCTTCAGCTCGACGGACAAGCATTTTCTTGCTGTTTCACCGAGTGCAAACTGTCCGTGTAGCTCTCGCTCAGCGAAATGCGTTTGGAGAGAAGCACTTGCTGGATTAGCCTTTCACTGGCCAAGACTTTCAACACAGCACCACAATCCGGGCGACGACGAGCGGAAAGGACGAACATCTTTTGGTCCTGGCACGTTCTTCTGGGCGAGACGTCTATCCGCCTCTTCGCTCCCTGCAAGGCTGTAAGCTTGGCGGTGGCACTTGCAAGTGAGAAGGCAGGTGCAGAGAGCACCGCGATCTGCCGGCGCTGTGCAGGCTGGAAAGGAAAGAGGGCTACCACTAGGATGTGCTGCAAATACAGGTTTCCACGCGTCGAGGGTAAGCTCCGCGTAAGGTAAGCTCGTTGACCTAAAACTGTTCTCTGTGCGAGACGTAGCTGAGAATCTTTCCGTTAAGACTCAGGCTACAAGGCAGACAGAATGTGCTGCTACCTAGCGCTGAGAGAGAAAGTGCAGAGGAGCCCAGGCGTGTTTCGGCAGAGGCAGCAGCCTGGAGCATTTCTCTGCCGGCACCGTGCTCTCTGGGCGAGAAGTAGACACCGGTTCCACTCCGGCACAATGAAGGCGCAGAGCACGGAGCTGGCATGCGCATCGCACAGGCTGCAAGAGGAAGCGTGGCTGCCTCTCGCTTGTGTGTGGATTCACGTTAGCACTTGAAAACAGAAAGTTCAAGCTGCGGCTACTTGTGCTGCTACCTATTTCTCTTCCAGCTTTCCCTGGAAAGAATTGTGCCCAGCTTGATGCTTGGAGATGCAGAGATGACAGTGGCAGATGCAGCGGAGAATGGAAATACAAAGTGCAGCGGAGAGTTTCTGGTGCTTTTACATGAGGCAAGAGGAAAGTGCAGCCCAGCAGAGGCTTTGACTTCTGGAGCCTTTTTCTTTGGCAGCAGCTGCTGCAAGTGGGCAAGGGAGCTGCGAGAGTGAACAAGGGGACGGTCCGTCTATGTGAGAAGGAAGCTGCCGGGGCGCAGTGTGTTGTGCTCAGTTTCAAGGCTGCCTGGAGGAGGGGGGGACTTGAAGAACGCCTTCTTTCTGGACGCCTCCTTCTGGCTGTGCTGCAGCTGCATGCACTCTGCAGCACTGAAGGTTTAGGAACCTGCTGCTGGCCAGCTTGTGTCCAGGAGTGCAAGGGCTGCGCCTTCCTTTCTGAAGCAGCCAGAGCATTCTCAGCTGCATCTGCTTGTGAAGCAGCTCTTGGCTGGACATTGGAAATTGGCTCCCCTGCGTACATGAGCCCAGTGTCCAGCTGCTTCGTTCTTCGCCTTCTGTGCTCTGGACAGAAGTGAAGCCCAGCCATGGCTTGGAGCTTTGCCGCTCTTCAGCGTGAACACTGCATGCAGCCACAGTGTGCTGTGCAGGGATTTTCCTTCAGCTCGACGGACAAGCATTTTCTTGCTGTTTCACCGAGTCCAAACTGTCCGTGTAGCTCTCGCTCAGCGAAATGCGTTTGGAGAGAAGCACTTGCTGGATTAGCCTTTCGCTGGCCAAGACTTTCAACACAGCACCACAATCCGGGCGACGACGAGCGGAAAGGACGAACATCTTTTGGTCCTGGCACGTTCTTCTGGGCGAGACGTCTATCCGCCTCTTCGCTCCCTGCAAGGCTGTAAGCTTGGCAGTGGCACTTGCAAGTGAGAAGGCAGGTGCAGAGAGCACCGCGATCTGCCGGCGCTGTGCAGGCTGGAAAGGAAAGAGGGCTACCACTAGGATGTGCTGCAAATACAGGTTTCCACGCGTCGAGGGTAAGCTCCGCGTAAGGTAAGCTCGTTGACCTCAAACTGTTCTCTGTGCGAGACGTAGCTGAGAATCTTTCCGTTAAGATTCAGGCTACAAGGCAGACAGAATGTGCTGCTACCTAGCGCTGAGAGAGAAAGTGCAGAGGAGCCCAGGCGTGTTTCGGCAGAGGCAGCAGCCTGGAGCATTTCTCTGCCGGCACCGTGCTCTCTGGGCGAGAAGTAGACACCGGTTCCACTCCGGCACAATGAAGGCGCAGAGCACGGAGCTGGCATGCGCATCGCCCAGGCTGCAAGAGGAAGCGTGGCTGCCTCTCGCTTGTGTGTGGATTCACGTTAGCACTTGAAAACAGAAAGTTCAAGCTGCGGCTACTTGTGCTGCTACCTATTTCTCTTCCAGCTTTCCCTGGAAAGAATTGTGCCCAGCTTGATGCTTGGAGATGCAGAGATGACAGTGGCAGATGCAGCGGAGAATGGAAATACAAAGTGCAGCGGAGAGTTTCTGGTGCTTTTACATGAGGCAAGAGGAAAGTGCAGCCCAGCAGAGGCTTTGACTTCTGGAGCCTTTTTCTTTGGCAGCAGCTGCTGCAAGTGGGCAAGGGAGCTGCGAGAGTGAACAAGGGGACGGTCCGTCTATGTGAGAAGGAAGCTGCCGAGCCGCAGTGTGTTGTGCTCAGTTTCAAGGCTGCCTGGAGGAGGGGGGGACTTGAAGAACGCCTTCTTTCTGGACGCCTCCTTCTGGCTGTGCTGCAGCTGCATGCACTCTGCAGCACTGAAGGTTTAGGAACGTGCTTCTGGCCAGCTTGTGTCCAGGAGTGCAAGGGCTGCGCCTTCCTTTCTGAAGCAGCCAGAGCATTCTCAGCTGCATCTGCTTGTGAAGCAGCTCTTGGCTGGACATTGGAAATTGGCTCCCCTGAGTACATGAGCCCGGTGTCCAGCTGCTTCGTTCTTCGCCTTCTGTGCTCTGGACAGAAGTGAAGCCCAGCCATAGCTTGGAGCTTTGCCGCTCTTCAGCGTGAACACTGCATGCAGCCACAGTGTGCTGTGCAGGGATTTTCCTTCAGCTCGACGGACAAGCATTTTCTTGCTGTTTCACCGAGTGCAAACTGTCCGTGTAGCTCTCGCTCAGCGAAATGCGTTTGGAGAGAAGCACTTGCTGGATTAGCCTTTCGCTGGCCAAGACTTTCAACACAGCACCACAATCCGGGCGACGACGAGCGGAAAGGACGAACATCTTTTGGTCCTGGCACGTTCTTCTGGGCGAGACGTCTATCCGCCTCTTCGCTCCCTGCAAGGCTGTAAGCTTGGCGGTGGCACTTGCAAGTGAGAAGGCAGGTGCAGAGAGCACCGCGATCTGCCGGCGCTGTGCAGGCTGGAAAGGAAAGAGGGCTACCACTAGGATGTGCTGCAAATACAGGTTTCCACGCGTCGAGGGTAAGCTCCGCGTAAGGTAAGCTCGTTGACCTAAAACTGTTCTCTGTGCGAGACGTAGCTGAGAATCTTTCCGTTAAGATTCAGGCTACAAGGCAGACAGAATGTGCTGCTACCTAGCGCTGAGAGAGAAAGTGCAGAGGAGCCCAGGCGTGTTTGGGCAGAGGCAGCAGCCTGGAGCATTTCTCTGCCGGCACCGTGCTCTCTGGGCGAGAAGTAGACACCGGTTCCACTCCGGCACAATGAAGGCGCAGAGCACGGAGCTGGCATGCGCATCGCACAGGCTGCAAGAGGAAGCGTGGCTGCCTCTCGCTTGTGTGTGGATTCACGTTAGCACTTGAAAACAGAAAGTTCAAGCTGCGGCTACTTGTGCTGCTACCTATTTCTCTTCCAGCTTTCCCTGGAAAGAATTGTGCCCAGCTTGATGCTTGGAGATGCAGAGATGACAGTGGCAGATGCAGCGGAGAATGGAAATACAAAGTGCAGCGGAGAGTTTCTGGTGCTTTTACATGAGGCAAGAGGAAAGTGCAGCCCAGCAGAGGCTTTGACTTCTGGAGCCTTTTTCTTTGGCAGCAGCTGCTGCAAGTGGGCAAGGGAGCTGCGAGAGTGAACAAGGGGACGGTCCGTCTATGTGAGAAGGAAGCTGCCGAGCCGCAGTGTGTTGTGCTCAGTTTCAAGGCTGCCTGGAGGAGGGGGGGACTTGAAGAACGCCTTCTTTCTGGACGCCTCCTTCTGGCTGTGCTCCAGCTGCATGCACTCTGCAGCACTGAAGGTTTAGGAACCTGCTGCTGGCCAGCTTGTGTCCAGGAGTGCAAGGGCTGCGCCTTCCTTTCTGAAGCAGCCAGAGCATTCTCAGCTGCATCTGCTTGTGAAGCAGCTCTTGGCTGGACATTGGAAATTGGCTCCCCTGAGTACATGAGCCCGGTGTCCAGCTGCTTCGTTCTTCGCCTTCTGTGCTCTGGACAGAAGTGAAGCCCAGCCATGGCTTGGAGCTTTGCCGCTCTTCAGCGTCAACACTGCATGCAGCCACAGTGTGCTGTGCAGGGATTTTCCTTCAGCTCGACGGACAAGCATTTTCTTGCTGTTTCACCGAGTGCAAACTGTCCGTGTAGCTCTCGCTCAGCGAAATGCGTTTGGAGAGAAGCACTTGCTGGATTAGCCTTTCGCTGGCCAAGACTTTCAACACAGCACCACAATCCGGGCGACGACGAGCGGAAAGGACGAACATCTTTTGGTCCTGGCACGTTCTTCTGGGCGAGACGTCTATCCGCCTCTTCGCTCCCTGCAAGGCTGTAAGCTTGGCGGTGGCACTTGCAAGTGAGAAGGCAGGTGCAGAGAGCACCGCGATCTGCCGGCGCTGTGCAGGCTGGAAAGGAAAGAGGGCTACCACTAGGATGTGCTGCAAATACAGGTTTCCACGCGTCGAGGGTAAGCTCCGCGTAAGGTAAGCTCGTTGACCTAAAACTGTTCTCTGTGCGAGACGTAGCTGAGAATCTTTCCGTTAAGATTCAGGCTACAAGGCAGACAGAATGTGCTGCTACCTAGCGCTGAGAGAGAAAGTGCAGAGGAGCCCAGGCGTGTTTGGGCAGAGGCAGCAGCCTGGAGCATTTCTCTGCCGGCACCGTGCTCTCTGGGCGAGAAGTAGACACCGGTTCCACTCCGGCACAATGAAGGCGCAGAGCACGGAGCTGGCATGCGCATCGCACAGGCTGCAAGAGGAAGCGTGGCTGCCTCTCGCTTGTGTGTGGATTCACGTTAGCACTTGAAAACAGAAAGTTCAAGCTGCGGCTACTTGTGCTGCTACCTATTTCTCTTCCAGCTTTCCCTGGAAAGAATTGTGCCCAGCTTGATGCTTGGAGATGCAGAGATGACAGTGGCAGATGCAGCGGAGAATGGAAATACAAAGTGCAGCGGAGAGTTTCTGGTGCTTTTACATGAGGCAAGAGGAAAGTGCAGCCCAGCAGAGGCTTTGACTTCTGGAGCCTTTTTCTTTGGCAGCAGCTGCTGCAAGTGGGCAAGGGAGCTGCGAGAGTGAACAAGGGGACGGTCCGTCTATGTGAGAAGGAAGCTGCCGAGCCGCAGTGTGTTGTGCTCAGTTTCAAGGCTGCCTGGAGGAGGGGGGGACTTGAAGAACGCCTTCTTTCTGGACGCCTCCTTCTGGCTGTGCTGCAGCTGCATGCACTCTGCAGCACTGAAGGTTTAGGAACCTGCTGCTGGCCAGCTTGTGTCCAGGAGTGCAAGGGCTGCGCCTTCCTTTCTGAAGCAGCCAGAGCATTCTCAGCTGCATCTGCTTGTGAAGCAGCTCTTGGCTGGACATTGGAAATTGGCTCCCCTGAGTACATGAGCCCGGTGTCCAGCTGCTTCGTTCTTCGCCTTCTGTGCTCTGGACAGAAGTGAAGCCCAGCCATGGCTTGGAGCTTTGCCGCTCTTCAGCGTGAACACTGCATGCAGCCACAGTGTGCTGTGCAGGGATTTTCCTTCAGCTCGACGGACAAGCATTTTCTTGCTGTTTCACCGAGTGCAAACTGTCCGTGTAGCTCTCGCTCAGCGAAATGCGTTTGGAGAGAAGCACTTGCTGGATTAGCCTTTCGCTGGCCAAGACTTTCAACACAGCACCACAATCCGGGCGACGACGAGCGGAAAGGACGAACATCTTTTGGTCCTGGCACGTTCTTCTGGGCGAGACGTCTATCCGCCTCTTCGCTCCCTGCAAGGCTGTAAGCTTGGCGGTGGCACTTGCAAGTGAGAAGGCAGGTGCAGAGAGCACCGCGATCTGCCGGAGCTGTGCAGGCTGGAAAGGAAAGAGGGCTACCACTAGGATGTGCTGCAAATACAGGTTTCCACGCGTCGAGGGTAAGCTCCGCGTAAGGTAAGCTCGTTGACCTAAAACTGTTCTCTGTGCGAGACGTAGCTGAGAATCTTTCCGTTAAGATTCAGGCTACAAGGCAGACAGAATGTGCTGCTACCTAGCGCTGAGAGAGAAAGTGCAGAGGAGCCCAGGCGTGTTTCGGCAGAGGCAGCAGCCTGGAGCATTTCTCTGCCGGCACCGTGCTCTCTGGGCGAGAAGTAGACACCGGTTCCACTCCGGCACAATGAAGGCGCAGAGCACGGAGCTGGCATGCGCATCGCACAGGCTGCAAGAGGAAGCGTGGCTGCCTCTCGCTTGTGTGTGGATTCACGTTAGCACTTGAAAACAGAAAGTTCAAGCTGCGGCTACTTGTGCTGCTACCTATTTCTCTTCCAGCTTTCCCTGGAAAGAATTGTGCCCAGCTTGATGCTTGGAGATGCAGAGATGACAGTGGCAGATGCAGCGGAGAATGGAAATACAAAGTGCAGCGGAGAGTTTCTGGTGCTTTTACATGAGGCAAGAGGAGAGTGCAGCCCAGCAGAGGCTTTGACTTCTGGAGCCTTTTTCTTTGGCAGCAGCTGCTGCAAGTGGGCAAGGGAGCTGCGAGAGTGAACAAGGGGACGGTCCGTCTATGTGAGAAGGAAGCTGCCGAGCCGCAGTGTGTTGTGCTCAGTTTCAAGGCTGCCTGGAGGAGGGGGGGACTTGAAGAACGCCTTCTTTCTGGACGCCTCCTTCTGGCTGTGCTCCAGCTGCATGCACTCTGCAGCACTGAAGGTTTAGGAACCTGCTGCTGGCCAGCTTGTGTCCAGGAGTGCAAGGGCTGCGCCTTCCTTTCTGAAGCAGCCAGAGCATTCTCAGCTGCATCTGCTTGTGAAGCAGCTCTTGGCTGGACATTGGAAATTGGCTCCCCTGAGTACATGAGCCCGGTGTCCAGCTGCTTCGTTCTTCGCCTTCTGTGCTCTGGACAGAAGTGAAGCCCAGCCATGGCTTGGAGCTTTGCCGCTCTTCAGCGTCAACACTGCATGCAGCCACAGTGTGCTGTGCAGGGATTTTCCTTCAGCTCGACGGACAAGCATTTTCTTGCTGTTTCACCGAGTGCAAACTGTCCGTGTAGCTCTCGCTCAGCGAAATGCGTTTGGAGAGAAGCACTTGCTGGATTAGCCTTTCGCTGGCCAAGACTTTCAACACAGCACCACAATCCGGGCGACGACGAGCGGAAAGGACGAACATCTTTTGGTCCTGGCACGTTCTTCTGGGCGAGACGTCTATCCGCCTCTTCGCTCCCTGCAAGGCTGTAAGCTTGGCGGTGGCACTTGCAAGTGAGAAGGCAGGTGCAGAGAGCACCGCGATCTGCCGGAGCTGTGCAGGCTGGAAAGGAAAGAGGGCTACCACTAGGATGTGCTGCAAATACAGGTTTCCACGCGTCGAGGGTAAGCTCCGCGTAAGGTAAGCTCGTTGACCTAAAACTGTTCTCTGTGCGAGACGTAGCTGAGAATCTTTCCGTTAAGATTCAGGCTACAAGGCAGACAGAATGTGCTGCTACCTAGCGCTGAGAGAGAAAGTGCAGAGGAGCCCAGGCGTGTTTCGGCAGAGGCAGCAGCCTGGAGCATTTCTCTGCCGGCACCGTGCTCTCTGGGCGAGAAGTAGACACCGGTTCCACTCCGGCACAATGAAGGCGCAGAGCACGGAGCTGGCATGCGCATCGCACAGGCTGCAAGAGGAAGCGTGGCTGCCTCTCGCTTGTGTGTGGATTCACGTTAGCACTTGAAAACAGAAAGTTCAAGCTGCGGCTACTTGTGCTGCTACCTATTTCTCTTCCAGCTTTCCCTGGAAAGAATTGTGCCCAGCTTGATGCTTGGAGATGCAGAGATGACAGTGGCAGATGCAGCGGAGAATGGAAATACAAAGTGCAGCGGAGAGTTTCTGGTGCTTTTACATGAGGCAAGAGGAAAGTGCAGCCCAGCAGAGGCTTTGACTTCTGGAGCCTTTTTCTTTGGCAGCAGCTGCTGCAAGTGGGCAAGGGAGCTGCGAGAGTGAACAAGGGGACGGTCCGTCTATGTGAGAAGGAAGCTGCCGAGCCGCAGTGTGTTGTGCTCAGTTTCAAGGCTGCCTGGAGGAGGGGGGGACTTGAAGAACGCCTTCTTTCTGGACGCCTCCTTCTGGCTGTGCTGCAGCTGCATGCACTCTGCAGCACTGAAGGTTTAGGAACCTGCTGCTGGCCAGCTTGTGTCCAGGAGTGCAAGGGCTGCGCCTTCCTTTCTGAAGCAGCCAGAGCATTCTCAGCTGCATCTGCTTGTGAAGCAGCTCTTGGCTGGACATTGGAAATTGGCTCCCCTGAGTACATGAGCCCGGTGTCCAGCTGCTTGGTTCTTCGCCTTCTGTGCTCTGGACAGAAGTGAAGCCCAGCCATGGCTTGGAGCTTTGCCGCTCTTCAGCGTGAACACTGCATGCAGCCACAGTGTGCTGTGCAGGGATTTTCCTTCAGCTCGACGGACAAGCATTTTCTTGCTGTTTCACCGAGTGCAAACTGTCCGTGTAGCTCTCGCTCAGCGAAATGCGTTTGGAGAGAAGCACTTGCTGGATTAGCCTTTCGCTGGCCAAGACTTTCAACACAGCACCACAATCCGGGCGACGACGAGCGGAAAGGACGAACATCTTTTGGTCCTGGCACGTTCTTCTGGGCGAGACGTCTATCCGCCTCTTCGCTCCCTGCAAGGCTGTAAGCTTGGCGGTGGCACTTGCAAGTGAGAAGGCAGGTGCAGAGAGCACCGCGATCTGCCGGAGCTGTGCAGGCTGGAAAGGAAAGAGGGCTACCACTAGGATGTGCTGCAAATACAGGTTTCCACGCGTCGAGGGTAAGCTCCGCGTAAGGTAAGCTCGTTGACCTAAAACTGTTCTCTGTGCGAGACGTAGCTGAGAATCTTTCCGTTAAGACTCAGGCTACAAGGCAGACAGAATGTGCTGCTACCTAGCGCTGAGAGAGAAAGTGCAGAGGAGCCCAGGCGTGTTTCGGCAGAGGCAGCAGCCTGGAGCATTTCTCTGCCGGCACCGTGCTCTCTGGGCGAGAAGTAGACACCGGTTCCACTCCGGCACAATGAAGGCGCAGAGCACGGAGCTGGCATGCGCATCGCACAGGCTGCAAGAGGAAGCGTGGCTGCCTCTCGCTTGTGTGTGGATTCACGTTAGCACTTGAAAACAGAAAGTTCAAGCTGCGGCTACTTGTGCTGCTACCTATTTCTCTTCCAGCTTTCCCTGGAAAGAATTGTGCCCAGCTTGATGCTTGGAGATGCAGAGATGACAGTGGCAGATGCAGCGGAGAATGGAAATACAAAGTGCAGCGGAGAGTTTCTGGTGCTTTTACATGAGGCAAGAGGAAAGTGCAGCCCAGCAGAGGCTTTGACTTCTGGAGCCTTTTTCTTTGGCAGCAGCTGCTGCAAGTGGGCAAGGGAGCTGCGAGAGTGAACAAGGGGACGGTCCGTCTATGTGAGAAGGAAGCTGCCGAGCCGCAGTGTGTTGTGCTCAGTTTCAAGGCTGCCTGGAGGAGGGGGGGACTTGAAGAACGCCTTCTTTCTGGACGCCTCCTTCTGGCTGTGCTGCAGCTGCATGCACTCTGCAGCACTGAAGGTTTAGGAACCTGCTGCTGGCGTGGTTGTGTCCAGGAGTGCAAGGGCTGCGCCTTCCTTTCTGAAGCAGCCAGAGCATTCTCAGCTGCATCTGCTTGTGAAGCAGCTCTTGGCTGGACATTGGAAATTGGCTCCCCTGCGTACATGAGCCCGGTGCCCAGCTGCTTGGTTCTTCGCCTTCTGTGCTCTGGACAGAAGTGAAGCCCAGCCATGGCTTGGAGCTTTGCCGCTCTTCAGCGTGAACACTGCATGCAGCCACAGTGTGCTGTGCAGGGATTTTCCTTCAGCTCGACGGACAAGCATTTTCTTGCTGTTTCACCGAGTGCAAACTGTCCGTGTAGCTCTCGCTCAGCGAAATGCGTTTGGAGAGAAGCACTTGCTGGATTAGCCTTTCGCTGGCCAAGACTTTCAACACAGCACCACAATCCGGGCGACGACGAGCGGAAAGGACGAACATCTTTTGGTCCTGGCACGTTCTTCTGGGCGAGACGTCTATCCGCCTCTTCGCTCCCTGCAAGGCTGTAAGCTTGGCGGTGGCACTTGCAAGTGAGAAGGCAGGTGCAGAGAGCACCGCGATCTGCCGGAGCTGTGCAGGCTGGAAAGGAAAGAGGGCTACCACTAGGATGTGCTGCAAATACAGGTTTCCACGCGTCGAGGGTAAGCTCCGCGTAAGGTAAGCTCGTTGACCTCAAACTGTTCTCTGTGCGAGACGTAGCTGAGAATCTTTCCGTTAAGATTCAGGCTACAAGGCAGACAGAATGTGCTGCTACCTAGCGCTGAGAGAGAAAGTGCAGAGGAGCCCAGGCGTGTTTCGGCAGAGGCAGCAGCCTGGAGCATTTCTCTGCCGGCACCGTGCTCTCTGGGCGAGAAGTAGACACCGGTTCCACTCCGGCACAATGAAGGCGCAGAGCACGGAGCTGGCATGCGCATCGCACAGGCTGCAAGAGGAAGCGTGGCTGCCTCTCGCTTGTGTGTGGATTCACGTTAGCACTTGAAAACAGAAAGTTCAAGCTGCGGCTACTTGTGCTGCTACCTATTTCTCTTCCAGCTTTCCCTGGAAAGAATTGTGCCCAGCTTGATGCTTGGAGATGCAGAGATGACAGTGGCAGATGCAGCGGAGAATGGAAATACAAAGTGCAGCGGAGAGTTTCTGGTGCTTTTACATGAGGCAAGAGGAAAGTGCAGCCCAGCAGAGGCTTTGACTTCTGGAGCCTTTTTCTTTGGCAGCAGCTGCTGCAAGTGGGCAAGGGAGCTGCGAGAGTGAACAAGGGGACGGTCCGTCTATGTGAGAAGGAAGCTGCCGAGCCGCAGTGTGTTGTGCTCAGTTTCAAGGCTGCCTGGAGGAGGGGGGGACTTGAAGAACGCCTTCTTTCTGGACGCCTCCTTCTGGCTGTGCTGCAGCTGCATGCACTCTGCAGCACTGAAGGTTTAGGAACCTGCTGCTGGCCAGCTTGTGTCCAGGAGTGCAAGGGCTGCGCCTTCCTTTCTGAAGCAGCCAGAGCATTCTCAGCTGCATCTGCTTGTGAAGCAGCTCTTGGCTGGACATTGGAAATTGGCTCCCCTGAGTACATGAGCCCGGTGTCCAGCTGCTTCGTTCTTCGCCTTCTGTGCTCTGGACAGAAGTGAAGCCCAGCCATGGCTTGGAGCTTTGCCGCTCTTCAGCGTGAACACTGCATGCAGCCACAGTGTGCTGTGCAGGGATTTTCCTTCAGCTCGACGGACAAGCATTTTCTTGCTGTTTCACCGAGTGCAAACTGTCCGTGTAGCTCTCGCTCAGCGAAATGCGTTTGGAGAGAAGCACTTGCTGGATTAGCCTTTCGCTGGCCAAGACTTTCAACACAGCACCACAATCCGGGCGACGACGAGCGGAAAGGACGAACATCTTTTGGTCCTGGCACGTTCTTCTGGGCGAGACGTCTATCCGCCTCTTCGCTCCCTGCAAGGCTGTAAGCTTGGCGGTGGCACTTGCAAGTGAGAAGGCAGGTGCAGAGAGCACCGCGATCTGCCGGAGCTGTGCAGGCTGGAAAGGAAAGAGGGCTACCACTAGGATGTGCTGCAAATACAGGTTTCCACGCGTCGAGGGTAAGCTCCGCGTAAGGTAAGCTCGTTGACCTAAAACTGTTCTCTGTGCGAGACGTAGCTGAGAATCTTTCCGTTAAGATTCAGGCTACAAGGCAGACAGAATGTGCTGCTACCTAGCGCTGAGAGAGAAAGTGCAGAGGAGCCCAGGCGTGTTTCGGCAGAGGCAGCAGCCTGGAGCATTTCTCTGCCGGCACCGTGCTCTCTGGGCGAGAAGTAGACACCGGTTCCACTCCGGCACAATGAAGGCGCAGAGCACGGAGCTGGCATGCGCATCGCACAGGCTGCAAGAGGAAGCGTGGCTGCCTCTCGCTTGTGTGTGGATTCACGTTAGCACTTGAAAACAGAAAGTTCAAGCTGCGGCTACTTGTGCTGCTACCTATTTCTCTTCCAGCTTTCCCTGGAAAGAATTGTGCCCAGCTTGATGCTTGGAGATGCAGAGATGACAGTGGCAGATGCAGCGGAGAATGGAAATACAAAGTGCAGCGGAGAGTTTCTGGTGCTTTTACATGAGGCAAGAGGAAAGTGCAGCCCAGCAGAGGCTTTGACTTCTGGAGCCTTTTTCTTTGGCAGCAGCTGCTGCAAGTGGGCAAGGGAGCTGCGAGAGTGAACAAGGGGACGGTCCGTCTATGTGAGAAGGAAGCTGCCGAGGCGCAGTGTGTTGTGCTCAGTTTCAAGGCTGCCTGGAGGAGGGGGGGACTTGAAGAACGCCTTCTTTCTGGACGCCTCCTTCTGGCTGTGCTGCAGCTGCATGCACTCTGCAGCACTGAAGGTTTAGGAACCTGCTGCTGGCCAGCTTGTGTCCAGGAGTGCAAGGGCTGCGCCTTCCTTTCTGAAGCAGCCAGAGCATTCTCAGCTGCATCTGCTTGTGAAGCAGCTCTTGGCTGGACATTGGAAATTGGCTCCCCTGAGTACATGAGCCCGGTGTCCAGCTGCTTGGTTCTTCGCCTTCTGTGCTCTGGACAGAAGTGAAGCCCAGCCATGGCTTGGAGCTTTGCCGCTCTTCAGCGTCAACACTGCATGCAGCCACAGTGTGCTGTGCAGGGATTTTCCTTCAGCTCGACGGACAAGCATTTTCTTGCTGTTTCACCGAGTGCAAACTGTCCGTGTAGCTCTCGCTCAGCGAAATGCGTTTGGAGAGAAGCACTTGCTGGATTAGCCTTTCGCTGGCCAAGACTTTCAACACAGCACCACAATCCGGGCGACGACGAGCGGAAAGGACGAACATCTTTTGGTCCTGGCACGTTCTTCTGGGCGAGACGTCTATCCGCCTCTTCGCTCCCTGCAAGGCTGTAAGCTTGGCGGTGGCACTTGCAAGTGAGAAGGCAGGTGCAGAGAGCACCGCGATCTGCCGGAGCTGTGCAGGCTGGAAAGGAAAGAGGGCTACCACTAGGATGTGCTGCAAATACAGGTTTCCACGCGTCGAGGGTAAGCTCCGCGTAAGGTAAGCTCGTTGACCTAAAACTGTTCTCTGTGCGAGACGTAGCTGAGAATCTTTCCGTTAAGATTCAGGCTACAAGGCAGACAGAATGTGCTGCTACCTAGCGCTGAGAGAGAAAGTGCAGAGGAGCCCAGGCGTGTTTCGGCAGAGGCAGCAGCCTGGAGCATTTCTCTGCCGGCACCGTGCTCTCTGGGCGAGAAGTAGACACCGGTTCCACTCCGGCACAATGAAGGCGCAGAGCACGGAGCTGGCATGCGCATCGCACAGGCTGCAAGAGGAAGCGTGGCTGCCTCTCGCTTGTGTGTGGATTCACGTTAGCACTTGAAAACAGAAAGTTCAAGCTGCGGCTACTTGTGCTGCTACCTATTTCTCTTCCAGCTTTCCCTGGAAAGAATTGTGCCCAGCTTGATGCTTGGAGATGCAGAGATGACAGTGGCAGATGCAGCGGAGAATGGAAATACAAAGTGCAGCGGAGAGTTTCTGGTGCTTTTACATGAGGCAAGAGGAAAGTGCAGCCCAGCAGAGGCTTTGACTTCTGGAGCCTTTTTCTTTGGCAGCAGCTGCTGCAAGTGGGCAAGGGAGCTGCGAGAGTGAACAAGGGGACGGTCCGTCTATGTGAGAAGGAAGCTGCCGAGCCGCAGTGTGTTGTGCTCAGTTTCAAGGCTGCCTGGAGGAGGGGGGGACTTGAAGAACGCCTTCTTTCTGGACGCCTCCTTCTGGCTGTGCTGCAGCTGCATGCACTCTGCAGCACTGAAGGTTTAGGAACCTGCTGCTGGCGTGGTTGTGTCCAGGAGTGCAAGGGCTGCGCCTTCCTTTCTGAAGCAGCCAGAGCATTCTCAGCTGCATCTGCTTGTGAAGCAGCTCTTGGCTGGACATTGGAAATTGGCTCCCCTGCGTACATGAGCCCGGTGCCCAGCTGCTTGGTTCTTCGCCTTCTGTGCTCTGGACAGAAGTGAAGCCCAGCCATGGCTTGGAGCTTTGCCGCTCTTCAGCGTGAACACTGCATGCAGCCACAGTGTGCTGTGCAGGGATTTTCCTTCAGCTCGACGGACAAGCATTTTCTTGCTGTTTCACCGAGTGCAAACTGTCCGTGTAGCTCTCGCTCAGCGAAATGCGTTTGGAGAGAAGCACTTGCTGGATTAGCCTTTCGCTGGCCAAGACTTTCAACACAGCACCACAATCCGGGCGACGACGAGCGGAAAGGACGAACATCTTTTGGTCCTGGCACGTTCTTCTGGGCGAGACGTCTATCCGCCTCTTCGCTCCCTGCAAGGCTGTAAGCTTGGCGGTGGCACTTGCAAGTGAGAAGGCAGGTGCAGAGAGCACCGCGATCTGCCGGAGCTGTGCAGGCTGGAAAGGAAAGAGGGCTACCACTAGGATGTGCTGCAAATACAGGTTTCCACGCGTCGAGGGTAAGCTCCGCGTAAGGTAAGCTCGTTGACCTCAAACTGTTCTCTGTGCGAGACGTAGCTGAGAATCTTTCCGTTAAGATTCAGGCTACAAGGCAGACAGAATGTGCTGCTACCTAGCGCTGAGAGAGAAAGTGCAGAGGAGCCCAGGCGTGTTTCGGCAGAGGCAGCAGCCTGGAGCATTTCTCTGCCGGCACCGTGCTCTCTGGGCGAGAAGTAGACACCGGTTCCACTCCGGCACAATGAAGGCGCAGAGCACGGAGCTGGCATGCGCATCGCACAGGCTGCAAGAGGAAGCGTGGCTGCCTCTCGCTTGTGTGTGGATTCACGTTAGCACTTGAAAACAGAAAGTTCAAGCTGCGGCTACTTGTGCTGCTACCTATTTCTCTTCCAGCTTTCCCTGGAAAGAATTGTGCCCAGCTTGATGCTTGGAGATGCAGAGATGACAGTGGCAGATGCAGCGGAGAATGGAAATACAAAGTGCAGCGGAGAGTTTCTGGTGCTTTTACATGAGGCAAGAGGAAAGTGCAGCCCAGCAGAGGCTTTGACTTCTGGAGCCTTTTTCTTTGGCAGCAGCTGCTGCAAGTGGGCAAGGGAGCTGCGAGAGTGAACAAGGGGACGGTCCGTCTATGTGAGAAGGAAGCTGCCGAGCCGCAGTGTGTTGTGCTCAGTTTCAAGGCTGCCTGGAGGAGGGGGGGACTTGAAGAACGCCTTCTTTCTGGACGCCTCCTTCTGGCTGTGCTCCAGCTGCATGCACTCTGCAGCACTGAAGGTTTAGGAACCTGCTGCTGGCCAGCTTGTGTCCAGGAGTGCAAGGGCTGCGCCTTCCTTTCTGAAGCAGCCAGAGCATTCTCAGCTGCATCTGCTTGTGAAGCAGCTCTTGGCTGGACATTGGAAATTGGCTCCCCTGAGTACATGAGCCCGGTGTCCAGCTGCTTCGTTCTTCGCCTTCTGTGCTCTGGACAGAAGTGAAGCCCAGCCATGGCTTGGAGCTTTGCCGCTCTTCAGCGTGAACACTGCATGCAGCCACAGTGTGCTGTGCAGGGATTTTCCTTCAGCTCGACGGACAAGCATTTTCTTGCTGTTTCACCGAGTGCAAACTGTCCGTGTAGCTCTCGCTCAGCGAAATGCGTTTGGAGAGAAGCACTTGCTGGATTAGCCTTTCGCTGGCCAAGACTTTCAACACAGCACCACAATCCGGGCGACGACGAGCGGAAAGGACGAACATCTTTTGGTCCTGGCACGTTCTTCTGGGCGAGACGTCTATCCGCCTCTTCGCTCCCTGCAAGGCTGTAAGCTTGGCGGTGGCACTTGCAAGTGAGAAGGCAGGTGCAGAGAGCACCGCGATCTGCCGGAGCTGTGCAGGCTGGAAAGGAAAGAGGGCTACCACTAGGATGTGCTGCAAATACAGGTTTCCACGCGTCGAGGGTAAGCTCCGCGTAAGGTAAGCTCGTTGACCTAAAACTGTTCTCTGTGCGAGACGTAGCTGAGAATCTTTCCGTTAAGATTCAGGCTACAAGGCAGACAGAATGTGCTGCTACCTAGCGCTGAGAGAGAAAGTGCAGAGGAGCCCAGGCGTGTTTCGGCAGAGGCAGCAGCCTGGAGCATTTCTCTGCCGGCACCGTGCTCTCTGGGCGAGAAGTAGACACCGGTTCCACTCCGGCACAATGAAGGCGCAGAGCACGGAGCTGGCATGCGCATCGCCCAGGCTGCAAGAGGAAGCGTGGCTGCCTCTCGCTTGTGTGTGGATTCACGTTAGCACTTGAAAACAGAAAGTTCAAGCTGCGGCTACTTGTGCTGCTACCTATTTCTGTTCCAGCTTTCCCTGGAAAGAATTGTGCCCAGCTTGATGCTTGGAGATGCAGAGATGACAGTGGCAGATGCAGCGGAGAATGGAAATACAAAGTGCAGCGGAGAGTTTCTGGTGCTTTTACATGAGGCAAGAGGAAAGTGCAGCCCAGCAGAGGCTTTGACTTCTGGAGCCTTTTTCTTTGGCAGCAGCTGCTGCAAGTGGGCAAGGGAGCTGCGAGAGTGAACAAGGGGACGGTCCGTCTATGTGAGAAGGAAGCTGCCGAGCCGCAGTGTGTTGTGCTCAGTTTCAAGGCTGCCTGGAGGAGGGGGGGACTTGAAGAACGCCTTCTTTCTGGACGCCTCCTTCTGGCTGTGCTCCAGCTGCATGCACTCTGCAGCACTGAAGGTTTAGGAACCTGCTGCTGGCCAGCTTGTGTCCAGGAGTGCAAGGGCTGCGCCTTCCTTTCTGAAGCAGCCAGAGCATTCTCAGCTGCATCTGCTTGTGAAGCAGCTCTTGGCTGGACATTGGAAATTGGCTCCCCTGAGTACATGAGCCCGGTGTCCAGCTGCTTCGTTCTTCGCCTTCTGTGCTCTGGACAGAAGTGAAGCCCAGCCATGGCTTGGAGCTTTGCCGCTCTTCAGCGTCAACACTGCATGCAGCCACAGTGTGCTGTGCAGGGATTTTCCTTCAGCTCGACGGACAAGCATTTTCTTGCTGTTTCACCGAGTGCAAACTGTCCGTGTAGCTCTCGCTCAGCGAAATGCGTTTGGAGAGAAGCACTTGCTGGATTAGCCTTTCGCTGGCCAAGACTTTCAACACAGCACCACAATCCGGGCGACGACGAGCGGAAAGGACGAACATCTTTTGGTCCTGGCACGTTCTTCTGGGCGAGACGTCTATCCGCCTCTTCGCTCCCTGCAAGGCTGTAAGCTTGGCGGTGGCACTTGCAAGTGAGAAGGCAGGTGCAGAGAGCACCGCGATCTGCCGGAGCTGTGCAGGCTGGAAAGGAAAGAGGGCTACCACTAGGATGTGCTGCAAATACAGGTTTCCACGCGTCGAGGGTAAG
Organism: Corvus hawaiiensis; assembly: GCF_020740725.1. Classification (NCBI taxonomy): domain Eukaryota; kingdom Metazoa; phylum Chordata; class Aves; order Passeriformes; family Corvidae; genus Corvus; species Corvus hawaiiensis. The sequence goes on along the minus strand of NW_025963328.1, from coordinate 6,376 downwards.
CTCCGCGTAAGGTAAGCTCGTTGACCTAAAACTGTTCTCTGTGCGAGACGTAGCTGAGAATCTTTCCGTTAAGATTCAGGCTACAAGGCAGACAGAATGTGCTGCTACCTAGCGCTGAGAGAGAAAGTGCAGAGGAGCCCAGGCGTGTTTCGGCAGAGGCAGCAGCCTGGAGCATTTCTCTGCCGGCACCGTGCTCTCTGGGCGAGAAGTAGACACCGGTTCCACTCCGGCACAATGAAGGCGCAGAGCACGGAGCTGGCATGCGCATCGCACAGGCTGCAAGAGGAAGCGTGGCTGCCTCTCGCTTGTGTGTGGATTCACGTTAGCACTTGAAAACAGAAAGTTCAAGCTGCGGCTACTTGTGCTGCTACCTATTTCTCTTCCAGCTTTCCCTGGAAAGAATTGTGCCCAGCTTGATGCTTGGAGATGCAGAGATGACAGTGGCAGATGCAGCGGAGAATGGAAATACAAAGTGCAGCGGAGAGTTTCTGGTGCTTTTACATGAGGCAAGAGGAAAGTGCAGCCCAGCAGAGGCTTTGACTTCTGGAGCCTTTTTCTTTGGCAGCAGCTGCTGCAAGTGGGCAAGGGAGCTGCGAGAGTGAACAAGGGGACGGTCCGTCTATGTGAGAAGGAAGCTGCCGAGGCGCAGTGTGTTGTGCTCAGTTTCAAGGCTGCCTGGAGGAGGGGGGGACTTGAAGAACGCCTTCTTTCTGGACGCCTCCTTCTGGCTGTGCTGCAGCTGCATGCACTCTGCAGCACTGAAGGTTTAGGAACCTGCTGCTGGCGTGGTTGTGTCCAGGAGTGCAAGGGCTGCGCCTTCCTTTCTGAAGCAGCCAGAGCATTCTCAGCTGCATCTGCTTGTGAAGCAGCTCTTGGCTGGACATTGGAAATTGGCTCCCCTGCGTACATGAGCCCGGTGCCCAGCTGCTTGGTTCTTCGCCTTCTGTGCTCTGGACAGAAGTGAAGCCCAGCCATGGCTTGGAGCTTTGCCGCTCTTCAGCGTGAACACTGCATGCAGCCACAGTGTGCTGTGCAGGGATTTTCCTTCAGCTCGACGGACAAGCATTTTCTTGCTGTTTCACCGAGTGCAAACTGTCCGTGTAGCTCTCGCTCAGCGAAATGCGTTTGGAGAGAAGCACTTGCTGGATTAGCCTTTCGCTGGCCAAGACTTTCAACACAGCACCACAATCCGGGCGACGACGAGCGGAAAGGACGAACATCTTTTGGTCCTGGCACGTTCTTCTGGGCGAGACGTCTATCCGCCTCTTCGCTCCCTGCAAGGCTGTAAGCTTGGCGGTGGCACTTGCAAGTGAGAAGGCAGGTGCAGAGAGCACCGCGATCTGCCGGCGCTGTGCAGGCTGGAAAGGAAAGAGGGCTACCACTAGGATGTGCTGCAAATACAGGTTTCCACGCGTCGAGGGTAAGCTCCGCGTAAGGTAAGCTCGTTGACCTCAAACTGTTCTCTGTGCGAGACGTAGCTGAGAATCTTTCCGTTAAGACTCAGGCTACAAGGCAGACAGAATGTGCTGCTACCTAGCGCTGAGAGAGAAAGTGCAGAGGAGCCCAGGCGTGTTTCGGCAGAGGCAGCAGCCTGGAGCATTTCTCTGCCGGCACCGTGCTCTCTGGGCGAGAAGTAGACACCGGTTCCACTCCGGCACAATGAAGGCGCAGAGCACGGAGCTGGCATGCGCATCGCACAGGCTGCAAGAGGAAGCGTGGCTGCCTCTCGCTTGTGTGTGGATTCACGTTAGCACTTGAAAACAGAAAGTTCAAGCTGCGGCTACTTGTGCTGCTACCTATTTCTCTTCCACCCTTCCCTGGAAAGAACTGTGCCCAGCTTGATGCTTGGAGATGCAGAGATGACAGTGGCAGATGCAGCGGAGAATGGAAATACAGAGTGCAGAGGAGAGTTTCTGGTGCTTTTACATGAGGCAAGAGGAAAGTGCAACCCAGCAGAGGCTTTGACTTCTGGAGCCTTTTTCTTTGGCAGCAGCTGCTGCAAGTGGGCAAGGGAGCTGCGAGAGTGAACAAGGGGACGGTCCGTCTATGTGAGAAGGAAGCTGCCGAGCCGCAGTGTGTTGTGCTCAGTTTCAAGGCTGCCTGGAGGAGTGGGGTACTTGAAGAACGCCTTCTTTCTGGACGCCTCCTTCTGGCTGTGCTCCAGCTGCATGCACTCTGCAGCACTGAAGGTTTAGGAACGTGCTTCTGGCCAGCTTGTGTCCAGGAGTTCAAGGGCTGCGCTTTACTTTCTGAAGCAGCCAGAGCATTCTCAGCTGCATCTGCTTGTGGAGCAGCTCTTGGCTGGACATTGGAAATTGGCTCCCCTGAGTACATGAGCCCGGTGCCCAGCTGCTTGGTTCTTCGCCTTCTGTGCTCTGGACAGAAGTGAAGCCCAGCCATGGCTTGGAGCTTTGCCGCTCTTCAGCGTGAACACTGCATGCAGCCACAGTGTGCTGTGCAGGGATTTTCCTTCAGCTCGACGGACAAGCATTTTCTTGCTGTTTCACCGAGTGCAAACTGTCCGTGTAGCTCTCGCTCAGCGAAATGCGTTTGGAGAGAAGCACTTGCTGGATTAGCCTTTCGCTGGCCAAGACTTTCAACACAGCACCACAATCCGGGCGACGACGAGCGGAAAGGACGAACATCTTTTGGTCCTGGCACGTTCTTCTGGGCGAGACGTCTATCCGCCTCTTCGCTCCCTGCAAGGCTGTAAGCTTGGCGGTGGCACTTGCAAGTGAGAAGGCAGGTGCAGAGAGCACCGCGATCTGCCGGAGCTGTGCAGGCTGGAAAGGAAAGAGGGCTACCACTAGGATGTGCTGCAAATACAGGTTTCCACGCGTCGAGGGTAAGCTCCGCGTAAGGTAAGCTCGTTGACCTCAAACTGTTCTCTGTGCGAGACGTAGCTGAGAATCTTTCCGTTAAGATTCAGGCTACAAGGCAGACAGAATGTGCTGCTACCTAGCGCTGAGAGAGAAAGTGCAGAGGAGCCCAGGCGTGTTTCGGCAGAGGCAGCAGCCTGGAGCATTTCTCTGCCGGCACCGTGCTCTCTGGGCGAGAAGTAGACACCGGTTCCACTCCGGCACAATGAAGGCGCAGAGCACGGAGCTGGCATGCGCATCGCACAGGCTGCAAGAGGAAGCGTGGCTGCCTCTCGCTTGTGTGTGGATTCACGTTAGCACTTGAAAACAGAAAGTTCAAGCTGCGGCTACTTGTGCTGCTACCTATTTCTCTTCCAGCTTTCCCTGGAAAGAATTGTGCCCAGCTTGATGCTTGGAGATGCAGAGATGACAGTGGCAGATGCAGCGGAGAATGGAAATACAAAGTGCAGCGGAGAGTTTCTGGTGCTTTTACATGAGGCAAGAGGAAAGTGCAGCCCAGCAGAGGCTTTGACTTCTGGAGCCTTTTTCTTTGGCAGCAGCTGCTGCAAGTGGGCAAGGGAGCTGCGAGAGTGAACAAGGGGACGGTCCGTCTATGTGAGAAGGAAGCTGCCGAGCCGCAGTGTGTTGTGCTCAGTTTCAAGGCTGCCTGGAGGAGGGGGGGACTTGAAGAACGCCTTCTTTCTGGACGCCTCCTTCTGGCTGTGCTCCAGCTGCATGCACTCTGCAGCACTGAAGGTTTAGGAACCTGCTGCTGGCCAGCTTGTGTCCAGGAGTGCAAGGGCTGCGCCTTCCTTTCTGAAGCAGCCAGAGCATTCTCAGCTGCATCTGCTTGTGAAGCAGCTCTTGGCTGGACATTGGAAATTGGCTCCCCTGCGTACATGAGCCCGGTGCCCAGCTGCTTGGTTCTTCGCCTTCTGTGCTCTGGACAGAAGTGAAGCCCAGCCATGGCTTGGAGCTTTGCCGCTCTTCAGCGTGAACACTGCATGCAGCCACAGTGTGCTGTGCAGGGATTTTCCTTCAGCTCGACGGACAAGCATTTTCTTGCTGTTTCACCGAGTGCAAACTGTCCGTGTAGCTCTCGCTCAGCGAAATGCGTTTGGAGAGAAGCACTTGCTGGATTAGCCTTTCGCTGGCCAAGACTTTCAACACAGCACCACAATCCGGGCGACGACGAGCGGAAAGGACGAACATCTTTTGGTCCTGGCACGTTCTTCTGGGCGAGACGTCTATCCGCCTCTTCGCTCCCTGCAAGGCTGTAAGCTTGGCGGTGGCACTTGCAAGTGAGAAGGCAGGTGCAGAGAGCACCGCGATCTGCCGGAGCTGTGCAGGCTGGAAAGGAAAGAGGGCTACCACTAGGATGTGCTGCAAATACAGGTTTCCACGCGTCGAGGGTAAGCTCCGCGTAAGGTAAGCTCGTTGACCTAAAACTGTTCTCTGTGCGAGACGTAGCTGAGAATCTTTCCGTTAAGATTCAGGCTACAAGGCAGACAGAATGTGCTGCTACCTAGCGCTGAGAGAGAAAGTGCAGAGGAGCCCAGGCGTGTTTCGGCAGAGGCAGCAGCCTGGAGCATTTCTCTGCCGGCACCGTGCTCTCTGGGCGAGAAGTAGACACCGGTTCCACTCCGGCACAATGAAGGCGCAGAGCACGGAGCTGGCATGCGCATCGCCCAGGCTGCAAGAGGAAGCGTGGCTGCCTCTCGCTTGTGTGTGGATTCACGTTAGCACTTGAAAACAGAAAGTTCAAGCTGCGGCTACTTGTGCTGCTACCTATTTCTGTTCCAGCTTTCCCTGGAAAGAATTGTGCCCAGCTTGATGCTTGGAGATGCAGAGATGACAGTGGCAGATGCAGCGGAGAATGGAAATACAAAGTGCAGCGGAGAGTTTCTGGTGCTTTTACATGAGGCAAGAGGAAAGTGCAGCCCAGCAGAGGCTTTGACTTCTGGAGCCTTTTTCTTTGGCAGCAGCTGCTGCAAGTGGGCAAGGGAGCTGCGAGAGTGAACAAGGGGACGGTCCGTCTATGTGAGAAGGAAGCTGCCGAGCCGCAGTGTGTTGTGCTCAGTTTCAAGGCTGCCTGGAGGAGGGGGGGACTTGAAGAACGCCTTCTTTCTGGACGCCTCCTTCTGGCTGTGCTGCAGCTGCATGCACTCTGCAGCACTGAAGGTTTAGGAACCTGCTGCTGGCGTGGTTGTGTCCAGGAGTGCAAGGGCTGCGCCTTCCTTTCTGAAGCAGCCAGAGCATTCTCAGCTGCATCTGCTTGTGAAGCAGCTCTTGGCTGGACATTGGAAATTGGCTCCCCTGAGTACATGAGCCCGGTGTCCAGCTGCTTCGTTCTTCGCCTTCTGTGCTCTGGACAGAAGTGAAGCCCAGCCATGGCTTGGAGCTTTGCCGCTCTTCAGCGTGAACACTGCATGCAGCCACAGTGTGCTGTGCAGGGATTTTCCTTCAGCTCGACGGACAAGCATTTTCTTGCTGTTTCACCGAGTCCAAACTGTCCGTGTAGCTCTCGCTCAGCGAAATGCGTTTGGAGAGAAGCACTTGCTGGATTAGCCTTTCGCTGGCCAAGACTTTCAACACAGCACCACAATCCGGGCGACGACGAGCGGAAAGGACGAACATCTTTTGGTCCTGGCACGTTCTTCTGGGCGAGACGTCTATCCGCCTCTTCGCTCCCTGCAAGGCTGTAAGCTTGGCGGTGGCACTTGCAAGTGAGAAGGCAGGTGCAGAGAGCACCGCGATCTGCCGGAGCTGTGCAGGCTGGAAAGGAAAGAGGGCTACCACTAGGATGTGCTGCAAATACAGGTTTCCACGCGTCGAGGGTAAGCTCCGCGTAAGGTAAGCTCGTTGACCTCAAACTGTTCTCTGTGCGAGACGTAGCTGAGAATCTTTCCGTTAAGATTCAGGCTACAAGGCAGACAGAATGTGCTGCTACCTAGCGCTGAGAGAGAAAGTGCAGAGGAGCCCAGGCGTGTTTCGGCAGAGGCAGCAGCCTGGAGCATTTCTCTGCCGGCACCGTGCTCTCTGGGCGAGAAGTAGACACCGGTTCCACTCCGGCACAATGAAGGCGCAGAGCACGGAGCTGGCATGCGCATCGCACAGGCTGCAAGAGGAAGCGTGGCTGCCTCTCGCTTGTGTGTGGATTCACGTTAGCACTTGAAAACAGAAAGTTCAAGCTGCGGCTACTTGTGCTGCTACCTATTTCTCTTCCAGCTTTCCCTGGAAAGAATTGTGCCCAGCTTGATGCTTGGAGATGCAGAGATGACAGTGGCAGATGCAGCGGAGAATGGAAATACAAAGTGCAGCGGAGAGTTTCTGGTGCTTTTACATGAGGCAAGAGGAAAGTGCAGCCCAGCAGAGGCTTTGACTTCTGGAGCCTTTTTCTTTGGCAGCAGCTGCTGCAAGTGGGCAAGGGAGCTGCGAGAGTGAACAAGGGGACGGTCCGTCTATGTGAGAAGGAAGCTGCCGAGCCGCAGTGTGTTGTGCTCAGTTTCAAGGCTGCC
>NW_025963327.1:0-46561 GCF_020740725.1 Corvus hawaiiensis | reverse complement strand
CTGCCCACAAAAACCAGCCCAAAGCTCACCCAAACCTGCCCAAAAAACCGGCCCCAAACCTCACCCAAACCTACCCCAAAAACCCGGCCCCAACCTCACCTAAACCTGCCCCAAACCTCACCTAAACCTGCCCCAAACCTCCCCTAAACCTGTCCCAAAAACTGCCCCAAAGCTCACCCAAACCTGCCCCAAAAACCGGCCCCAAACCTCACCTAACCTGCCCCAAAAACCGGCCCCAAACCTTACCTACACCTGCCCCAAAAACGTGCCCCAAACCACACCTGAACCTGCCCCAAACTCACCTGAACCTGCCCCAAAAACTGCCCGAAACCTCACCCAAAAACTGCTCTAAACTGGCCCCAAACCTGCCCAAAAACAGCCCTAAAACCTGCCCCAAACCTTACCTAAACCTGCCCCCAAAACGTCCCCAAACCTCACCTAAACCTGCCCCAAAAGCCTGCCCCAAACCTCACCCAAAACTGCTCTAAACTGACCCAAAGCTGCCCAAAAAACCAGCCCAATCCGCACCCAGACTGCCCCAAACCTGCCCCATACCTGCCCCAGGTGCTGTTCGCCACCGAGACCTTCGCCATGGGGGTGAACGTGCCGGCACGAACCGTCGGCTTCCACTGCATCGGCAACACGACGGGAACAGCTTCCGTGACCTCCTGCCCGGGGCGGGGCCGGGGGGACTGTGGGGCAGCGTTCGGGGCCATGGTGCCGTGTCCTCCATGTGCCAGTGGGGTGGGAAAGAGGCGAAAACGGGAGGGAAAAAGGCGGGAAACTAGACAAGAAAAACAGGGGAAATATGGTTGAGAAAGAGTGGGAATGTGAGGGGAAAAACATTGGGGAAAATGGAGAGACTGGAGTTGGAAATGTGAGGGGAAAAAGGGCGGGAAACGTGAGGGGAAAAAAGGGCGGGAAACGTGAGGGGAAAAGGGCGGGAAATGTGAGAGGAAAAAGGGCGGGAAACGTGAGGGGAAAAAGGGCGGGAAACGTGAGGGAAAAAGGGCGGGAAACGTGAGGGGAAAAAGGGCGGGAAACGTGAGGGGAAAAAGGGCGGGAAACCTGAGGGGAAAAAGGGCGGGAAACGTGAGGGGAAAAGGGTGGGAAACGTGAGGGGAAAAAGGGCGGGAAACGTGAGGGGAAAAAGGGCGGGAAACCTGAGGGGAAAAAGGTTGCTCTGCACCCCGAGACACCACAACGCGCTGGGGCTGGTCCTGCACGTACCACAAACCTCCCCAAACACCCGCAAACACCCCAGCACACTGGGGCTGCTCCTTCAGGCACCCCAACCCCAAAAAAGGACCCGTTACAATCAGTGGGGTGCCAAATAAGGGACAAAGCCAGAAAGGGATCCCTTAAAGTCAATGAGGCTGCAGAACACTGACTTCAGGGGCTTGCCAGAAAGGGATGCGTTCAAGTCAATGGTGACTGCCAATAGGGATTAAAGGGGCTGCCAGAAAGAGAGCTATTAAAGGCAATGCGGATGCCAAATAAGAACCCCAAAAGGGATGCCAGAAATGGACCCAAACAAGCAAACAGGCCTGCCAAATAGTGACCTAACAAAAAAACACCTCCAGAAAGGGATCATTCCAATCTACGGGCGCTGCCACATTGTCAGACACAAAAACCTCGCTAAAAGCCCCATAACCCTCCTCCACCACTAAAATCGCCACTAACCCCACACCCCCTTTAAGTCACCACCAAAAGGAACCAGTTACACCTAAAAATCACCCCCCAAAAACCCCTCAATCCCCACAGAAACACCCCCACAACCTCCCAAGCCTCCCCCAAACACCCTCCCCTAAACCCCCGACCCGGGGGCGCGCCCAGCTCACCTCCGAGGGCTCCGGCCGCACCCTCACGACGCTGCTGCTGCTGCTGAGCCAGAAGCCCCCGAGAGCGGGGCGCACACCCCAGAGCCGCCCCGGACGTGCCCTACCCCGAGGCCCTGCTGCTCACCCGCCCCTTCCTGCCCGAGCCTGAAAACGACGGCGACCCCAAGCTTTGGGGCAACCCCCGAGGGATTTGGGCCGAGCTCCCCCTCCCCGCTCACCTGCGGGATGCTCCCGGCGCCGCGGCGGACACAGCGGCCGCCGACCCCGCGCTTCCCCTGCTGCTTTCTCCTCTTCCTGCTCCTCCTCTTCCTAATTCCGCCTGCTTCTCCTCTTCACTCCGGCCCTTCTCCCTCCGCTCCTTCTTCTCAGGGGGGTCCCGGCGCCTTTTGGGCTTCGCTGGGTGCCGGGGTGGGGTTCAGCTGCCTCCCAAGGCCCCCCCAGAGCGGGGTGACACGGGGGGAACACACGGGGGTCCCCATTCCCGATCCATCCCCGGCTTCTGCCCCCACCCCCAAGTCCTTCCCCATCGCCCCCCAAGAACGGCACCGGGCCGAACTGGGAAGCTTTATTGGGAACAGATAAGAACCAGAACAGGTAATAAAAATTCCTCCGACCCCCATCACCCGCCAGCTGCCACAATCTTCCTCCCTTTGCACTTTCTCTTTGCACCTTTCTCCCCTAGGCATGCACAGGCTCTCCTTGGCTGCTTCAGCAGTTTCTCGACTGCTCTCAGCAAGCTTTGTTCATCATTTCTGTGACGTTTGTTCCCCGTTTCTTGCCAAGTTACATTCTGTGCCTTAATCTTGTGGCCAATATTTGCTAACTTTTACCCTGTATCTTATACTCGCACAGGTACAATGAGTTGAACCCTTTCAACTGGCACGGGCCACACCAGACCCAGCCTGGGCACACGGAGGGAATTTACTCCCAACCAAATCCCAGCAGCACAAGGAGAAGGCAAAGAAATCTCTCCACCACCTTCCCCCCACCCAGCTCTGGGGCGCTGGGCACCCCTGAGGGGCCGTGGGCATCTGCGGGTGCTGGGCTCCCCGCGTGGCCCTGAGGTGGCTGGGGGGGCTCTGGGCTGGGGGGGTGACGGTGGCACTGCGGACACGGGGGGATGGGGGGATCCCTTTCACTGCTCCCATCCCGTGTTTTCCCAATCCCACGGGATTTTGCTGCCTTCCAGGCGCACGAAGCGGCGCTGAGTGCGGGTGCTGAGCACCCCGCAGCGCCCGGTGCCGCTGGAGCATTTCCTGTTCTCCGGGAACAGCGCCCGCACGCGGCACCGAGGCTGTTCCAGCTGCTGGGCCCGGGCGGGGCCTTCAGCATGCAGGGGTGAGACCCAAACCTGCCCCAAAAACCGGCCCCAAACCTCACCTAAACCTGCCCCCAAAAACCTGCCCCAAACCTCACCTAAACCTGCCCCAAAAACCTGCCCCAAACCTCCCCTAAACCTGCCCCAAACCTCCCCTAAACCTGTCCAAAAACCTGCCCCAAAGCTCACCCAAACCTGCCCCAAAAACCGGCCCCAAACCTCACCCAAACCTGCCCCAAAAACCGGCCCCAAACCTCACCTAAACCTGCCCCAAACCTCACCTAAACCTGCCCCAAACCTCCCCTAAACCTGTCCCAAAAACCTGCCCCAAAGCTCACCCAAACCTGCCCCAAAACCGGCCCCAAACCTCACCCAAACCTACTCCAAAAACCGGCCCCAAACCTCACCTAAACCTGCCCCAAACCTCCCCTAAACCTGTCCCAAAAACCTGCCCAAAGCTCACCCAAACCTGCCCCAAAACCGGCCCCAAACCTCACCTAAACCTGCCCCAAAAACCTGCCCCAAACCTCACCTAAACCTGCCCCAAAAACCTGCCCCAAACCTCCCCTAAACCTGCCCCAAACCTCCCCTAACCTGTCCCAAAAACCTGCCCCAAAGCTCACCCAAACCTGCCCAAAAACCGGCCCCAAACCTCACCCAAACCTGCCCCAAAAACCGGCCCCAAACCTCACCTAAACCTGCCCCAAACCTCACCTAAACCTGCCCCAAACCTCCCCTAAACCTGTCCCAAAAACCTGCCCCAAAGCTCACCCAAACCTGCCCCAAAAACCGCCCCAAACCTCACCCAAACCTACCCCAAAAACCGGCCCCAAACCTCACCTAAACCTGCCCCAAACCTCACCTAAACCTGCCCCAAACCTCCCCTAAACCTGTCCCAAAAACCTGCCCCAAAGCTCACCCAAACCTGCCCCAAAAAACCTGCCCCAAAGCTCACCTAAACCTGCCCAAAAACCTGCCCCAAACCTTACCTACACCTGCCCCAAAAACGTGCCCCAAACCTCACCTGAACCTGCCCAAAAAACTGCCTGAAACCTCACCCAAAACTGCTCTAAACTGGCCCAACCTGCCCCAAAAAACAGCCCCAAACCTTACCTAAACCTGCCCCCAAAACCGTCCCCAAACCTCACCTAAACCTGCCCCAAAAGCCTGCCCCAAACCTCACCCAAAACTGCTCTAAACTGACCCAAAAGCTGCCCCAAAAACCAGCCCCAAACCGCACCCCAGACTGCCCCAAACCTGCCCCATACCTGCCCCAGGTGCTGTTCGCCACCGAGACCTTCGCCATGGGGGTGAACGTGCGGCACGAACCGTCGGCTTCCACTGCATCGGCAACACGACGGGAACAGCTTCCGTGACCTCCTGCCCGGGGCGGGGCCGGGGGGACTGTGGGGCAGCGTTCGGGCCATGGTGCCGTGTCCTCCATGTGCCAGTGGGGTGGGAAAGAGGCGAAAACGGAGGGAAAAAGGGCGGGAAACTAGACAAGAAAAACAGGGGAAATATGGTTGAGAAAGAGTGGGAATGTGAGGGAAAAACATTGGGGAAAATGGAGAGACTGGAGTTGGAAATGTGAGGGGAAAAAGGGCGGGAAACGTGAGGGGAAAAAAGGGCGGGGAAACGTGAGGGGAAAAAGGGCGGGAAACCTGAGGGGAAAAAGGTGCTCTGCACCCCGAGACACCACAACGCGCTGGGGCTGGTCCTGCACGTACCACAAACCGCCCCAAACACCCGCAAACACCCCAGCACACTGGGGCTGCTCCTTCAGGTACCCCAACCCCAAAAAAGGACCCGTTACAATCAGTGGGGTGCCAAATAAGGAGACAAAAACAGAAAGGGATCCCTTAAAGTCAATGAGGCTGCAGAACACTGACTTCAGGGGCTTGCCAGAAAGGGATGCGTTCAAGTCAATGGTGACTGCCAAATAGTGATTAAAAGGGGCTGCCAGAAAGAGAGCTATTAAAGGCAATGCGGATGCCAAATAAGAACCCCAAAAGGGATGCCAGAAATGGACCCAAACAAGGCAAACAGGCCTGCCAAATAGTGACCTAACAAAAAAAGACCTCCAGAAAGGGATCAATTCCAATCTACGGGCGCTGCCACATTGTCAGACACCAAAAACCTCGCTAAAAGCCCCATAACCCCTCCTCCAACCACTAAAATCGCCACTAACCCCCACACCCCCTTTAAGTCACCACCAAAAGGAACCCAGTTACACCTAAAAATCACCCCCAAACACCCCTCAACCCCCACAGAAACACCCCACCACAACCTCCCAAGCCTCCCCCAAACACCCTCCCCTAACCCCCGACCCGGGGGCCCGCCCAGCTCACCTCCGAGGGCTCCGGCCGCACCCTCACGACGCTGCTGCTGCTGCTGAGCCAGAAGCCCCCCGAGAGCGGGGGCGCACCCCCAGAGCCGCCCCGGACGTGCCCTACCCCGAGGCCCTGCTGCTCACCCGCCCCTTCCTGCCCGAGCCTGAAAACGACGGCGACCCCAAGCTTTGGGGCAAACCCCCGAGGATTTGGGCCGAGCTCCCCCTCCCCGCTCACCTGCGGGATGCTCCCGGCGCCGCGGCGGACACAGCGGCCGCCGACCCCGCGCTTCCCCTGCTGCTTTTCCTCTTCCTGCTCCTCCTCTTCCTCTCTCGCTCCTCTTCCTCCCGCTCCTCCTCCCCGCCTCCGCCTCCAGCCCGGCTCCTCCCGCTCCTCCTCCTTCCTAATCCCGCCTGCTTCTCCTCTTCTCCTCCGCCCTTCTCCCGCTCCTTCCTCACCCCTCCTCCTCCTCCTGCTCCTCCTCCATCCTTCTCCTGCTCCCCCGGCCCAGCGCCCGCCCTTGCCCCCCCCTTTTCCCGACGCCGCCGCACCCCGCGGGAGGAGCCGGGATGGAGCCGGGCCAGGCCGGGCTGGGGCAGCGCTGGGCTCTGGGCGCCCCCCACGCGCCCCCTCCCCAAATTCCCCTGGCGGCTCAGGGGGGTCCCGGCGCCTTTTGGGCTTCGCTGGGTGCCGGGGTGGGGTTCAGCTGCCTCCCAAGGCCCCCCCAGAGCGGGGTGACACGGGGGGGACACACGGGGGTCCCCATTCCCGATCCATCCCCGGCTTCTGCCCCCACCCCCAAGTCCCTCCCCCACGCCCCCCAAGAAACGGCCCCGGCCGAACTGGGAAGCTTTATTGGGAACACTGGGAGCAGCCGGGCGGGGGCAGAGTGCCAGCGGGGCTGGGGGGGACACACGACCCCCCCAAAATCAGCGCGGGGACGGAGCGGGGGGTCCCGGCCGGGCCGAGGCCACGGGGAGGGGCTGCGGCCGCCGGCGGCTCAAGAGCTCTGTGGGCAGAGCAAAGGGGGTGACACCGGGCTGGGGGCCCCGGGGGGAGCTCACACAGCTCCGGGGCAGGGGGGACGCCACCCCCGGGGACCCCCCCTCACCTTCTTGCGCAGGTAGAAGCCGAGCCCCAGCGCCAGGAAGACGAAGCCCAACACGAAGCCCCCCGATCCCCGTCAGCATCTTGCTGCGGGCGGCGTCCGGCGGCATCTCTGGGGGGTCCGCAGGGCTCAGCACCCCCAAATCCTCTCACAGACACCCCGAGACCCTCCCAGCACCCTCCCACTCGCCCCCAGCCCACCCAGCACCCCCTGAAACCTCCTCCCAACCCCTTCCCAGCCTCCCCAGCATCCACCAAAGCCCCTCCCGTCCCTCTCAGCATCCCACAGCCCCCTCCACTTGCCCCCCGCCGCCCCACGACCCCCAGACCTCTCCCAGTCCCTTCCCAGCCCCACCACGACTCCCCAAGAGCCCTCCCAGGCTCTTCCCAGCACAACCAACCTCATCCCAAGCCCCGCTTTCCCAGCCCCGATCTCCTTCCAGCCCCTCCAGGCTCACTCCAATCCCTCCCGCTTACTCCCAGCACCCCCAAACTCCCTCCCAGCGCCCACCAGCACCCCCAAAACCCATCCCACCCCTCCCCAACATCCTTCAAACCCCTTCCCAGCCCCTCCAGACCCCCGAGCCCCTCTCCCAGTTTAAACCAGGCTCTCTCACGCTCCCTCCCAGTTACTCCCAGCACAGCCCAATCCCCCTCCCAGCTCCCCCAGTGCCTCCCCGCTCCCCCCGGCGCTGTGGGGCCGGGCCGTACCCCAGTGCAGGCTCAGGGGCTGCTCCAGGCTGACGTGCTCCACCTGGCAGGTGTAGCTGAGCCCGCGCTGGGGGGGAATTTCCAGCAGCACCAGCAGCTGGTAGGTCCAGTCCCCGTTGGGGACGATGTCGGTGGCCACCACGTGGCCCGAGAGCTCCTGCTGGCCCTGGAACCACCTCACCTGGATCTCGGCAGGGTAGAAATCCATCACGGAGCAGAGCAGGCGGCCGGGGCTGGCTGGAGCTCGAGGGCACCAGCGAGATGGACACGCTGGGGGGCACTGGGAGAGAGCGGGGATGCACTGGGATCAGCTGGGGGGCACTGGGGGAGACGGGGAAGGGCTGGGGTGCCATTGAGAGGGACTAGGAGGGGCTAGGAAGGCACTGGGAGGGACTGGGATGGCACTGTGGGGGACTGGGATGGCACTGGAAAGAGGCTAGGATGGAACTGGGAGGGACTGGGATGCTACCGGGAGGGATTGGGATGGCGCTGGATGTTACTGGGAGGGACTGCATTGACACTGGGAAGGACTGGATGTTACTGAGAGGAACTGTGTTGATAGTGGGATGGACTGGGAGGAACTGGGAGGGACTGAGATGTTCCTGGGAGGGACTGTGTTGACAGTAGAAGGACTGGGATGTCACCGGCAGGGACTGGGATGGTACTGGGGGGGGCTAGGATGGAACTGGGAAGGACTGAGATGGTACTGGGATGGACTGGAGGAACTGGGATGTACAAGAGGTCCCGGGGATGGGCCCAAGGAGGGCTCAGGGCTCTGCGGTGATTCCCGGGGAGGTTTTGAGGGGCTCCAGGGTCATTCCCGGGGCCGGGCCCGAGGGGACTCGCTCTGCCCACGCTCTGCCCCACGCTCTGCCCCACGCTCACCTCTGCGCTCCACGCTGAACGGGGTGAACACCTCGTAGTTGTGCCGGCAAACCGTGTCCACTGCAGTCCGCACGTACTCCATCCGTTCCGGGTTGTTGTTCCAGGCCCTGGCAACCTTCTCCCCATACGGGGTGTCCCCCACGTAGTGCCCCACATCGCTGTCGAAGTGAAAGAGCTGCTGGCCGTTGTAGAATTCCCTGTGCACGAACCTCACCTTCTCTGTGCCGTTAATGAAGTGACGCTCGGACTTTGCCATCAACTGGAGCTCCGCTGTGTGTGCGGGACACGGGTCAGGGGTGCCCCCCCAGCACCCCCCGAGCTCGGGGGCCCCCCCGGATCCCGCCCCGCACCCCCTGTGCCCCACGGCCGCCGTGGGCCCCTCCTGCCCGCGGCACCGCTGCCTCCTTCCCGCCCTCCTCCCCATTTCCCCTTTCCCGGCCCCTCCCCTCCCACCTCCGCCCGCTCCCAGATCACTCTGCGGCTCCGTTCCCCCTTTGCCCCATTTCCCACCCTTTGCCCGCTAATCCCCCAATCCCCTCCCCCCTCCCCGCTCCGCTTCGGGGTCCCACCCTCCCCTTTTCCCCACTTTCCCCCCTCTCCCACCCCTTCCTCACCTTCCCCCAATCCTCAGCCCCTCCCGCTCTTCCTTTCGGGGGTCCCCTCCCCCTCCCCCTCCCCCTCCATTTAGGGCTCCCAAACCCCTTTTGTTCCCTCTTTTCCCCCTTTCCCACCGCGTCCTGCCCCAGCCCCGCTCACTCGAGAGCTTCTCGCCCGCAGCCGGGGGGCTCCCCAGCACCACCAGTGCCACCAGTACGGCCCAGCTGCCGCCACTCGCCCCATGGCCAGCGCCGGGCAGGTGCCGCCAGCCCCAAAGCAGCCGCGCTGCACTGGGAGCTCCAGTCCGGACCAGTGCGGGGTCATCACAGACGCCACCTCTGATTGGTCGGGCGTGGTTTTGGGATACACCCTGATTAACCGGGCGTGGTTTTGGGATACGCTCTGATTGGTCGGGTGTGGTTTTGGGAACACAGTGATTGGCTGGAGGTGTTTTGGACGCGCTCTGATTGGCCGAGCCCGATTGGGGCCCGTTTCCCAGAGGCTCTACCTGGCAACCGATGAGTCACCGCCCACGCGCGCTCTGATTGGCTGCAATTTTTTTAGGGGACTCTTTTTCCCAAGGCTCTGCCCGGCAACCGATGACGACACAACAACGCCGCGCTCCCATTGGCTGAGCGCTTTTCGGGGTGCTGCGCCCCCACTCCCAGTCCCCCCCACTTCGCCGCCGCTTTACTGGGAGCAGCACCGACCCTTCCCGGGCTCCCGGCATCCCGAGGCGCCATGGACGGAGCGCGGAGCGTCCCCTGGCTGCTGCTGCTGCTGCTGGCCCTGAGCCTGCCCGGCCTTTGGGGGGTCCGAGGAGGCCTTTGGGGGGTCCTGGAGCCGCGGGGTTGGGATTTGGGGTGCCCCGGACCCTTGGGAATGGAAGGATCGGGAGGATAAAGAGGGTCCAAACCTCTTTTGGGGCATTTTTTGGGTGAAGGGCGTTGTCCCAACTTCCTCTTTTTTCAGGGTTTTCCCCACTTCTCTGCGATTTTTGAGATTGGGAGAACCCCAACTCCTCTTTTCCCATCATTTTAGGGCTCTGGGTTTTCCTCAACCCCCCTGTTCCAAGGATTTTCAGGCGCGGGGAGTGCCCAAACCCCCCTGTACACAGAGTTTTTGGGCTCTGTCTGTTCCCCAACCACCCTGGCTCCTGGGATTCTCAGTGCTGGCAGTGCCCAAAATCCCCTTTTCCAGCACTTTCACCTCCTGGAGCTGCCCGGCCCCACATCTCCAGGGGCTCAGGTGCAGCACACGGAGGGAATTTATTCCCAACCAAATCCCAGCAGCACAAGGAGAAGGCAAAGAAATCTCTCCACCACCTTCCCCCCACCCAGCTCTGGGGGCGCTGGGCACCCCTGAGGGGCCGTGGGCATCTGGGGGTGCTGGGGCTCCCCGCGTGGCCCTGAGGTGGCTGGGGGGGCTCTGGGCTGGGGGGTGACGGTGGCACTGCGGACACGGGGGATGGGGGGAACCCTTTCACTGCTCCCATCCCGTGTTTTCCCAATCCCACGGCATTTTGCTGCCTTCCAGGCGCACGAAGCGGCGCTGAGTGCGGGTGCTGAGCACCCCGCAGCGCCCGGTGCCGCTGGAGCATTTCCTGTTCTCCGGGAACAGCGCCCGCACGCGGCACCGGCTGTTCCAGCTGCTGGGCCCGGGCAGGGCCTTCAGCACGCAGGGGTGAGACTCAAATCTGCCCCAAAAACCTGCCCTAAACCTCACCTAAACCTGCCCCAAAAACCTGCCCCAAACCTCACCTAAACCTGCCCCAAACCTCCCCTAAACCTGCCCCAAAAACCTGCCCCAAAGCTCACCCAAACCTGCCCAAAAAACCGGCCCCAAACCTCACCCAAACCTGCCCCAAAAACCGGCCCCAAACCTCACCTAAACCTGCCCAAAAAACCGACCCCAAACCTCACCTAAACCTGCCCCAAACCTCCCCTAAACCTGCCCCAAACCTCACCTAAACCTGCCCCAAACCTCCCCTAAACCTGCCCCAAAAACCAGCCCAAAGCTTACCCAAACCTGCCCCAAAAACCGGCCCCAAACCTCACCCAAACCTACCCCAAAAACCTGCCCCAAACCTCACCTAAACCGGCCCCAAACCTCACCTAAACCTGCCCCAAACCTCCCCTAAACCTGTCCCAAAAACCGGCCCCAAAGCTCACCCAAAACTGCCCCAAAAACCGGCCCCAAACCTCACCTAAACCTGCCCCAAAAACCTGCCCCAAACCTTACCTACTCCTGCCCCAAAAACGTGCCCCAAACCACACCTGAACCTGCCCCAAACCTCAACTAAACCTGCCCCAAAACCTGCCCGAAACCTCACCCAAAACTGCTCTAAACTGGCCCCAAACCTGCCCCAAAAAACAGCCCTAAAAACCTGCCCCAAACCTTACCTAAACCTGCCCCCCAAAACCGTCCCCAAACCTCACCTAAACCTGCCCCAAAAGCCTGCCCCAAACCTCACCCAAAACTGCTCTAAACTGACCCAAAAGCTGCCCCAAAAACCAGCCCCAATCCGCACCCAGACTGCCCCAAACCTGCCCCATACCTGCCCCAGGTGCTGTTCGCCACCGAGACCTTCGCCATGGGGGTGAACGTGCCGGCACGAACCGTCGGCTTCCACTGCATCGGCAACACGACGGGAACAGCTTCCGTGACCTCCTGCCCGGGGCGGGGCCCGGGGGGACTGTGGGGCAGCGTTCGGGGCCATGGTGCCGTGTCCTCCATGTCCCAGTGGGTGGGAAAGAGGCGAAAACGGGAGGGAAAAAGGGCGGGAAACTAGACAAGAAAAACAGGGGAAATATGGTTGAGAAAGAGTGGGAATGTGAGGGGAAAAGCATTGGGGAAAATGGAGGGACTGGAGTTGGAAATGTGAGGGGAAAAAGGGCGGGAAACGTGAGGGGGAAAAGGGCGGGAAACGTGAGGGGAAAAACGGCGGGAAACGTGAGGGGAAAAAAGGGCGGGAAACGTGAGGGGAAAAAGGGCGGGAAACGTGAGGGGAAAAAGGGCGGGAAACGTGAGGGGAAAAAGGGCGGGAAACGTGAGGGGAAAAAGGGCGGGAAACCTGAGGGGAAAAAGGTGCTCTGCACCCCGAGACACCACAACGCGCTGGGGCTGGTCCTGCACGTACCACAAACCTCCCCAAACACCCGCAAACACCCCAGCACACTGGGCTGCTCCTTCAGGCACCCCAACCCCAAAAAAGGACCCGTTACAATCAGTGGGGTGCCAAATAAGGAGACAAAAACAGAAAGGGATCCCTTAAAGTCAATGAGGCTGCAGAACACTGACTTCAGGGGCTTGCCAGAAAGGGATGCGTTCAAGTCAATGGTGACTGCCAAATAGTGATTAAAAGGGGCTGCCAGAAAGAGAGCTATTAAAGGCAATGCGGATGCCAAATAAGAACCCCAAAAGGGATGCCAGAAATGGACCCAAACAAGGCAAACAGGCTGCCAAATAGTGACCTAACAAAAAAAACACCTCCCAGAAAGGGATCAATTCCAATCTACGGGCGCTGCCACATTGTCAGACACCAAAAACCTCGCTAAAAGCCCCATAACCCCCTCCTCCAACCACTAAAATCGCCACTAACCCCCACACCCCCTTTAAGTCACCACCAAAAGGAACCCAGTTACACCTAAAAATCACCCCAAAACCCATCAACCCCCACAGAAACACCCCCACAACCTCCCAAGCCTCCCCCAAACACCCTCCCCTAAACCCCCGACCCGGGGGCGCGCCCAGCTCACCTCCGAGGGCTCCGGCCGCACCCTCACGACGCTGCTGCTGCTGCTGAGCCAGAAGCCCCCCGAGAGCGGGGGCGCACCCCCAGAGCCGCCCCGGACGTGCCCTACCCCGAGGCCCTGCTGCTCACCCGCCCCTTCCTGCCCGAGCCTGAAAACGACGGCGACCCCAAGCTTTGGGGCAACCCCCGAGGGATTTGGGCCGAGCTCCCCCTCCCCGCTCACCTGCGGGATGCTCCCGGCGCCGCGGCGGACACAGCGGCCGCCGACCCCGCGCTTCCCCTGCTGCTTTTCCTCTTCCTGCTCCTCCTCTTCCTAATTCCGCCTGCTTCTCCTCTTCTCTCCGGCCCTTCTCCCGCTCCTTCTTCTCAGGGGGGTCCCGGCGCCTTTTGGGCTTCGCTGGGTGCCGGGGTGGGGTTCAGCTGCCTCCCAAGGCCCCCCCAGAGCAGGGTGACACGGGGGGAACACACGGGGGTCCCCATTCCCGATCCATCCCCGGCTTCTGCCCCCACCCCCAAGTCCTTCCCCATCGCCCCCCAAGAAACGGCACCGGGCCGAACTGGGAAGCTTTATTGGGAACAGATAAGAACCAGAACAGGTAATAAAAATTCCTCCGACCCCCATCACCCGCCAGCTGCCACAATCTTCCTCCCTTTGCACTTTCTCTTTGCACCTTTCTCCCCTAGGCATGCACAGGCTCTCCTTGGCTGCTTCAGCAGTTTCTCGACTGCTCTCAGCAAGCTTTGTTCATCATTTCTGTGACGTTTGTTCCCCGTTTCTTGCCAAGTTACATTCTGTGCCTTAATCTTGTGGCCAATATTTGCTAACTTTTACCCTGTATCTTATACTCGCACAGGTACAATGAGTTGAACCCTTTCAACTGGCACGGGCACACCAGACCCAGCCTGGGCACACGGAGGGAATTTACTCCCAACCAAATCCCAGCAGCACAAGGAGAAGGCAAAGAAATCTCTCCACCACCTTCCCCCCACCCAGCTCTGGGGGCGCTGGGCACCCCTGAGGGGCCGTGGGCATCTGGGGGTGCTGGGGCTCCCCGCGTGGCCCTGAGGTGGCTGGGGGGGCTCTGGGCTGGGGGGTGACGGTGGCACTGCGGACACGGGGGATGGGGGGAACCCTTTCACTGCTCCCATCCCGTGTTTTCCCAATCCCACGGCATTTTGCTGCCTTCCAGGCGCACGAAGCGGCGCTGAGTGCGGGTGCTGAGCACCCCGCAGCGCCCGGTGCCGCTGGAGCATTTCCTGTTCTCCGGGAACAGCGCCCGCACGCGGCACCGGCTGTTCCAGCTGCTGGGCCCGGGCGGGGCCTTCAGCATGCAGGGGTGAGACCCAAACCTGACCCAAAAACCGGCCCCAAACCTCACCTAAACCTGCCCAAAAACCTGCCCCAAACCTCACCTAAACCTGCCCAAAAACCTGCCCCAAACCTCACCTAAACCTGCCCCAAAAAACTGCCCCAAACCTCCCCTAAACCTGCCCCAAACCTCCCCTAAACCTGTCCCAAAAACCTGCCCCAAAGCTCACCCAAACCTGCCCCAAAAACCGGCCCCAAACCTCACCCAAACCTGCCCCAAAAACCTGCCCCAAACCTCACCTAAACCTGCCCCAAACCTCACCTAAACCTGCCCCAAACCTCCCCTAAACCTGTCCCAAAAACCTGCCCCAAAGCTCACCCAAACCTGCCCCAAAAACCGGCCCCAAACCTCACCTAAACCTGCCCAAAAACCTGCCCCAAACCTCACCTAAACCTGCCCCAAAAACGTGCCCCAAACCTCACCTAAACCTGCCCCAAAAACCTGCCCCAAACCTCCCCTAAACCTGCCCCAAACCTCCCCTAAACCTGTCCCAAAAACCTGCCCCAAAGCTCACCCAAACCTGCCCCAAAAACCGGCCCCAAACCTCACCCAAACCTGCCCCAAAAACCGGCCCCAAACCTCACCTAAACCTGCCCCAAACCTCACCTAAACCTGCCCCAAACCTCCCCTAAACCTGTCCCAAAAACCTGCCCCAAAGCTCACCCAAACCTGCCCCAAAAACCGGCCCCAAACCTCACCCAAACCTACCCCAAAAACCGGCCCCAAACCTCACCTAAACCGGCCCCAAACCTCACCTAAACCTGCCCCAAACCTCACCTAAACCTGCCCCAAACCTCCCCTAAACCTGTCCCAAAAACCGGCCCCAAAGCTCACCTAAACCTGCCCCAAAAACCTGCCCCAAACCTCACCTAAACCTGCCCCAAAAACCTGCCCCAAACCTCCCCTAAACCTGCCCCAAACCTCCCCTAAACCTGTCCCAAAAACCTGCCCCAAAGCTCACCCAAACCTGCCCCAAAAACCGGCCCCAAACCTCACCCAAACCTGCCCCAAAAACCAGCCCCAAACCTCACCTAAACCTGCCCCAAACCTCACCTAAACCTGCCTCAAACCTCCCCTAAACCTGTCCCAAAAACCTGCCCCAAAGCTCACCCAAACCTGCCCCAAAAACCGGCCCCAAACCTCACCCAAACCTGCCCCAAAAACCGGCCCCAAACCTCACCTAAACCTGCCCCAAACCTCACCTAAACCTGCCCCAAACCTCACCTAAACCTGTCCCAAAAACCTGCCCCAAAGCTCACGCAAACCTGCCCCAAAAACCGGCCCCAAACCTCACCCAAACCTACCCCAAAAACCGGCCCCAAACCTCACCTAAACCTGCCCCAAACCTCACCTAAACCTGCCCCAAACCTCCCCTAAACCTGCCCCAAACCTCCCCTAAACCTGTCCCAAAAACCTGCCCCAAAGCTCACCCAAACCTGCCCCAAAAACCGGCCCCAAAGCTCACCTAAACCTGCCCCAAAAACCTGCCCCAAACCTTACCTACACCTGCCCCAAAAACGTGCCCCAAACCTCACCTGAAACTGCCCCAAAAACTGCCTGAAACCTCACCCAAAACTGCTCTAAATTGGCCCCAAACCTGCCCCAAAAACCAGCCCCAAACCTTACCTAAACCTGCCCCCCAAAACCGTCCCCAAACCTCACCTAAACCTGCCCCAAAAGCCTGCCCCAAACCTCACCCAAAACTGCTCTAAACTGACCCAAAAGCTGCCCCAAAAACCAGCCCCAAACCGCACCCAGACTGCCCCAAACCTGCCCCATACCTGCCCCAGGTGCTGTTCGCCACCGAGACCTTCGCCATGGGGGTGAACGTGCCGGTACGAACCGTCGGCTTCCACTGCATCGGCAACACGACGGGAACAGCTTCCGTGACCTCCTGCCCGGGGCGGGGCCGGGGGGACTGTGGGGCAGCGTTCGGGGCCATGGTGCCGTGTCCTCCATGTCCCAGTGGGGTGGGAAAGAGGCGAAAACGGGAGGGAAAAAGGGCGGGAAACTAGACAAGAAAAACAGGGGAAATATGGTTGAGAAAGAGTGGGAATGTGAGGGGAAAAACATTGGGGAAAATGGAGAGACTGGAGTTGGAAATGTGAGGGGAAAAAGGGCGGGAAACGTGAGGGGAAAAAAGGGCGGGAAACGTGAGGGGAAAAGGGCGGGAAACGTGAGGGGAAAAAGGGCGGGAAACGTGAGGGGAAAAAGGGCGAGAAACCTGAGGGGAAAAAGGGCGGGAAACCTGAGGGGAAAAAGGGCGGGAAACGTGAGGGGAAAAGGGTGGGAAACGTGAGGGGAAAAAGGGCGGGAAACGTGAGGGGAAAAAGGGCGGGAAACCTGAGGGGAAAAAGGTGCTCTGCACCCCGAGACACCACAACGCGCTGGGGCTGGTCCTGCACGTACCACAAACCTCCCCAAACACCCGCAAACACCCCAGCACACTGGGGCTGCTCCTTCAGGCACCCCAACCCCAAAAAAGGACCCGTTACAATCAGTGGGGTGCCAAATAAGGAGACAAAGCCAGAAAGGGATCCCTTAAGTCAATGAGGCTGCAGAACACTGACTTCAGGGGCTTGCCAGAAAGGGATGCGTTCAAGTCAATGGTGACTGCCAAATAGGGATTAAAAGGGGCTGCCAGAAAGAGAGCTATTAAAGGCAATGCGGATGCCAAATAAGAACCCCAAAAGGGATGCCAGAAATGGACCCAAACAAGGCAAACAGGCCTGCCAAATAGTGACCTAACAAAAAAAACACCTCCCAGAAAGGGATCAATTCCAATCTACGGGCGCTGCCACATTGTCAGACACCAAAAACCTCGCTAAAAGCCCCATAACCCCTCCTCCAACCACTAAAATCGCCACTAACCCCCCACACCCCCTTTAAGTCACCACCAAAAGGAACCCAGTTACACCTAAAAATCACCCCCCAAAAACCCCTCAATCCCCACAGAAACACCCCCACAACCTCCCAAGCCTCCCCCAAACACCCTCCCCTAAACCCCCCGACCCGGGGGCGCGCCCAGCTCACCTCCGAGGGCTCCGGCCGCACCCTCACGACGCTGCTGCTGCTGCTGAGCCAGAAGCCCCCCGAGAGCGGGGGCGCACCCCCAGAGCCGCCCCGGACGTGCCCTACCCCGAGGCCCTGCTGCTCACCCGCCCCTTCCTGCCCGAGCCTGAAAACGACGGCGACCCCAAGCTTTGGGGCAACCCCCGAGGGATTTGGGCCGAGCTCCCCCTCCCCGCTCACCTGCGGGATGCTCCCGGCGCCGCGGCGGACACAGCGGCCGCCGACCCCGCGCTTCCCCTGCTGCTTTTCCTCTTCCTGCTCCTCCTCTTCCTCTCT
This sequence comes from Corvus hawaiiensis, assembly GCF_020740725.1. Lineage (NCBI taxonomy): Eukaryota > Metazoa > Chordata > Aves > Passeriformes > Corvidae > Corvus > Corvus hawaiiensis. Next base: position 29,300 of record NW_025963327.1, on the reverse strand, counting down.
CGCTCCTCTTCCTCCCGCTCCTCCTCCCCCGCCTCCGCCTCCAGCCCGGCTCCTCCCGCTCCTCCTCCTTCCTAATCCCGCCTGCTTCTCCTCTTCTCTCCGCCCTTCTCCCGCTCCTTCCTCACCCCTCCTCCTCCTCCTGCTCCTCCTCCATCCCTTCTCCTGCTCCCCCCGGGCCCAGCGCCCGCCCTTGGCCCCCCCTTTTCCCGACGCCGCCGCACCCCGCGGGAGGAGCCGGGATGGAGCCGGGCCAGGCCGGGCTGGGGCAGCGCTGGGCTCTGGGCGCCCCCCACGCGCCCCCTCCCCAAATTCCCCTGGCGGCTCAGGGGGGTCCCGGCGCCTTTTGGGCTTCGCTGGGTGCCGGGGTGGGGTTCAGCTGCCTCCCAAGGCCCCCCCAGAGCGGGGTGACACGGGGGGGACACACGGGGGTCCCCATTCCCGATCCATCCCCGGCTTCTGCCCCCACCCCCAAGTCCCTCCCCACCGCCCCCCAAGAAACGGCACCGGGCCGAACTGGGAAGCTTTATTGGGAACACTGGGAGCAGCCGGGCGGGGGCAGAGTGCCAGCGGGGCTGGGGGGGACACACGACCCCCCCAAAATCAGCGCGGGGACGGAGCGGGGGGTCCCGGCCGGGCCCGAGGCCACGGGGAGGGGCTGCGGCCGCCGGCGGCTCAGGAGCTCTGTGGGCAGAGCAAAGGGGGTGACACCGGGCTGGGGGCCCCGGGGGGAGCTCACACAGCTCCGGGGCAGGGGGGACGCCACCCCCGGGACCCCCCCTCACCTTCTTGCGCAGGTAGAAGCCGAGCCCCAGCGCCAGGAAGACGAAGCCCAACACGAAGCCCCCGATCCCCGTCAGCATCTTGCTGCGGGCGGCGTCCGGCGGCATCTCTGGGGGGTCCGCAGGGCTCAGCACCCCCCAAATCCTCTCACAGACACCCCGAGACCCTCCCAGCACCCTCCCACTCGCCCCCAGCCCACCCAGCACCCCCTGAAACCTCCTCCCAACCCCTTCCCAGCCTCCCCAGCACCCACCAAAGCCCCTCCCGTCCCTCTCAGCATCCCACAGCCCCCTCCCACTTGCCCCCCGCCGCCCCACGACCCCCAGACCTCTCCCAGTCCCTTCCCAGCCCCACCACGACTCCCCAAGAGCCCTCCCAGGCTCTTCCCAGCACAACCAACCTCATCCCAAGCCTTGCTTTCCCAGCCCCGATCTCCTTCCAGCCCCTCCAGGCTCACTCCAATCCCTCCCGCTTACTCCCAGCACCCCCAAACTCCCTCCCAGCGCCCACCAGCACCCCCAAAACCCCATCCCACCCTCCCCAACATCCTTCAAACCCCTTCCCAGCCCCTCCAGACCCCCGAGCCCCTCTCCCAGTTTAAACCAGGCTCTCTCACGCTCCCTCCCAGTTACTCCCAGCACAGCCCAATCCCCCTCCCAGCTCTCCCAGTGCCTCCCCCGCTCCCCCCGGCGCTGTGGGGCCGGGCCGTACCCCAGTGCAGGCTCAGGGGCTGCTCCAGGCTGACGTGCTCCACCTGGCAGGTGTAGCTGAGCCCGCGCTGGGGGGGAATTTCCAGCAGCACCAGCAGCTGGTAGGTCCAGTCCCCGTTGGGGACGATGTCGGTGGCCACCACGTGGCCCGAGAGCTCCTGCTGGCCCTGGAACCACCTCACCTGGATCTCGGCAGGGTAGAAATCCATCACGGAGCAGAGCAGGCGGCCGGGGCTGGGCTGGGAGCTCGAGGGCACCAGCGAGATGGACACGCTGGGGGGCACTGGGAGAGAGCGGGGATGCACTGGGATCAGCTGGGGGGCACTGGGGGAGACGGGGAAGGGCTGGTGTGGCATTGAGAGGGACTGGGAGGGGCTAGGAAGGCACTGGGAGGGACTGGGATGGCACTGGGAGGGACTGGGATGGCACTGGAAGGGGCTAGGATGGAACTGGGAGGGACTGGGATGCTACCGGGAGGGATTGGGATGGCGCTGGGATGTTACTGGGAGGGACTGCATTGACACTGGGAAGGACTGGGATGTTACTGAGAGGAACTGTGTTGATACTGAGATGGACTGGGAGGAACTGGGAGGGACTGAGATGTTCCTGGGAGGGACTGTGTTGACAGTAGGAAGGACTGGGATGTCACCGGCAGGGACTGGGATGGTACTGGGGGGGGCTAGGATGGAACTGGGAAGGACTGAGATGGTACTGGGATGGACTGGGAGGAACTGGGATGTACAAGAGGCCCCGGGGATGGGCCCAAGGAGGGCTCAGGGCTCTGCGGTGATTCCCGGGGAGGTTTTGAGGGGCTCCAGGGTCATTCCCGGGGCCGGGCCCGAGGGGACTCGCTCTGCCCCACGCTCTGCCCCACGCTCACCTCTGCGCTCCACGCTGAACGGGGTGGACACCTCGTAGTTGTGCCGGCAGTACCAGTCCACTGCAGTCCGTCTCTCCTCCATCCATTCCGGGTTGCTGTTCCAGGCCCTGGCAACCTTCTCCCCGTACGGGGTGAACCCCACGTAGTGCCCCACATCGCTGTCGTACATCACGTCCTGCTGCCGGTTGTAGAACAGCCTTTGCATGTACCTCACCTTCTCTGTGCCGTTAATGAAGTGACACTCGGCCTTAAACATCTCCTGGAGCACCGCTGTGTGTGCGGGACACGGGTCAGGGGTGCCCCCCCAGCACCCCCCGAGCTCCGGGGGCCCCCCCGGATCCCCGCCCCGCACCCCCTGTGCCCCACGGCCGCCGTGGGCCCCTCCTGCCCGCGGCACCGCTGCCTCCTTCCCGCCCTCCTCCCCATTTCCCCTTTCCCGGCCCCTCCCCTCCCACCTCCGCCCGCTCCCCAGATCACTCTGCGGCTCCCGTTCCCCCTTTGCCCCATTTCCCACCCTTTGCCCGCTAATCCCCCAATCCCCTCCCCCCTCCCGCTCCGCTTCGGGGTCCCACCCTCCCCTTTTCCCCACTTTCCCCCCTCTCCCACCCCTTCCTCACCTTCCCCCAATCCTCAGCCCCTCCCGCTCTTCCTTTCGGGGGTCCCCTCCCCCTCCCCCTCCCCCTCCATTTAGGGCTCCCAAACCCCTTTTGTTCCCTCTTTTCCCCCTTTCCCACCGCGTCCTGCCCCAGCCCCGCTCACTCGAGAGCTTCTCGCCCGCAGCCGGGGGGGCTCCCAGCACCACCAGTGCCACCAGTACGGCCCCAGCTGCCGCCACTCGCCCCATGGCCAGCGCCGGGCAGGTGCCGCCAGCCCCAAAGCAGCCGCGCTGCACTGGGAGCTCCAGTCCGGACCAGTGCGGGGTCATCACAGACGCCACCTCTGATTGGTCGGGCGTGGTTTTGGGATACACCCTGATTAACCGGGCGTGGTTTTGGGATACGCTCTGATTGGTCGGGTGTGGTTTTGGGAACACAGTGATTGGCTGGAGGTGTTTTGGACGCGCTCTGATTGGCCGAGCCCGATTGGGGCCCGTTTTCCAGAGGCTCTACCTGGCAACCGATGAGTCACCGCCCACGCGCGCTCTGATTGGCTGCAATTTTTTTAGGGGACTCTTTTTCCCAAGGCTCTGCCCGGCAACCGATGACGACACAACAACGCCGCGCTCCCATTGGCTGAGCGCTTTTCGGGGTGCTGCGCCCCCACTCCCAGTCCCCCCCACTTCGCCGCCGCTTTACTGGGAGCAGCACCGACCCTTCCCGGGCTCCCGGCATCCCGAGGCGCCATGGACGGAGCGCGGAGCGTCCCCTGGCTGCTGCTGCTGCTGCTGGCCCTGAGCCTGCCCGGCCTTTGGGGGGTCCGAGGAGGCCTTTGGGGGGTCCTGGAGCCGCGGGGTTGGGATTTGGGGTGCCCCGGACCCTTGGGAATGGAAGGATCGGGAGGATAAAGAGGGTCCAAACCTCTTTTGGGGCATTTTTTGGGTGAAGGGCGTTGTCCCAACTTCCTCTTTTTTCAGGGTTTTCCCCACTTCTCTGCGATTTTTGAGATTGGGAGAACCCCAACTCCTCTTTTCCCATCATTTTAGGGCTCTGGGTTTTCCTCAACCCCCCTGTTCCAAGGATTTTCAGGCGCGGGGAGTGCCCAATCCCCCTGTACACAGAGTTTTTGGGCTCTGTCTGTTCCCCAACTACCCTGGCTCCTGGGATTCTCAGTGCTGGCAGTGCCCAAAATCCCCTTTTCCAGCACTTTCACCTCCTGGAGCTGCCCGGCCCCACATCTCCAGGGGCTCAGGTGCAGCACACGGAGGGAATTTATTCCCAACCAAATCCCAGCAGCACAAGGAGAAGGCAAAGAAATCTCTCCACCACCTTCCCCCCACCCAGCTCTGGGGGCGCTGGGCACCCCTGAGGGGCCGTGGGCATCTGGGGGTGCTGGGGCTCCCCGCGTGGCCCTGAGGTGGCTGGGGGGGCTCTGGGCTGGGGGGGTGACGGTGGCACTGCGGACACGGGGGATGGGGGGATCCCTTTCACTGCTCCCATCCCGTGTTTTCCCAATCCCACGGCATTTTGCTGCCTTCCAGGCGCACGAAGCGGCGCTGAGTGCGGGTGCTGAGCACCCCGCAGCGCCCGGTGCCGCTGGAGCATTTCCTGTTCTCCGGGAACAGCGCCCGCACGCGGCACCGGCTGTTCCAGCTGCTGGGCCCGGGCGGGGCCTTCAGCACGCAGGGGTGAGACCCAAACCTGCCCCAAAAACCGGCCCCAAACCTCACCTAAACCTGCCCAAAAACCTGCCCCAAACCTCACCTAAACCTGCCCCAAACCTCCCCTAAACCTGTCCCAAAAACCTGCCCCAAAGCTCACCCAAACGTGCCCCTAAAACCGGCCCCAAACCTCACCTAAACCTGCCCCAAAAACCGGCCCCAAACCTCACCCAAACCTGCCCCAAAAACCGGCCCCAAACCTTACCTACACCTGCCCAAAAAACCGACCCCAAACCTCCCCTAAACCTGCCCCAAACCTCCCCTAAACCTGCCCCAAAAACCAGCCCAAAGCTCACCCAAACCTGCCCCAAAAACCGGCCCCAAACCTCACCCAAACCTACCCCAAAAACCGGCCCCAAACCTCACCTAAACCTGCCCCAAACCTCACCTAAACCTGCTCCAAACCTCCCCTAAACCTGTCCCAAAAACCTGCCCCAAAGCTCACCCAAACCTGCCCCAAAAACCGGCCCCAAACCTCACCCAAACCTGCCCCAAAAACCTGCCCCAAACCTTACCTACACCTGCCCCAAAAACGTGCCCCAAACCACACCTGAACCTGCCCCAAACCTCACCTGAACCTGCCCCAAAAACTGCCCGAAACCTCACCCAAAACTGCTCTAAACTGGCCCCAAACCTGCCCCAAAAAACAGCCCTAAAAACCTGCCCCAAACCTTACCTAAACCTGCCCCCCAAAACCGTCCCCAAACCTCACCTAAACCTGCCCCAAAAGCCTGCCCCAAACCTCACCCAAAACTGCTCTAAACTGACCCAAAAGCTGCCCCAAAAACCAGCCCCAAACCGCACCCAGACTGCCCCAAACCTGCCCCATACCTGCCCCAGGTGCTGTTCGCCACCGAGACCTTCGCCATGGGGGTGAACGTGCCGGCACGAACCGTCGGCTTCCACTGCATCGGCAACACGACGGGAACAGCTTCCGTGACCTCCTGCCCGGGGCGGGGCCGGGGGGACTGTGGGGCAGCGTTCGGGGCCATGGTGCCGTGTCCTCCATGTGCCAGTGGGGTGGGAAAGAGGCGAAAACGGGAGGGAAAAAGGGCGGGAAACTAGACAAGAAAAACAGGGGAAATATGGTTGAGAAAGAGTGGGAATGTGAGGGGAAAAACATTGGGGAAAATGGAGAGACTGGAGTTGGAAATGTGAGGGGAAAAAGGGCGGGAAACGTGAGGGGAAAAAAGGGCGGGAAACGTGAGGGGAAAAGGGCGGGAAATGTGAGAGGAAAAAGGGCGGGAAACGTGAGGGGAAAAAGGGCGGGAAACGTGAGGGGAAAAAGGGCGGGAAACGTGAGGGGAAAAGGGTGGGAAACGTGAGGGGAAAAAGGGCGGGAAACCTGAGGGGAAAAAGGGCGGGAAACCTGAGGGGAAAAAGGTGCTCTGCACCCCGAGACACCACAACGCGCTGGGGCTGGTCCTGCACGTACCACAAACCTCCCCAAACACCCGCAAACACCCCAGCACACTGGGGCTGCTCCTTCAGGCACCCCAACCCCAAAAAAGGACCCGTTACAATCAGTGGGGTGCCAAATAAGGAGACAAAGCCAGAAAGGGATCCCTTAAAGTCAATGAGGCTGCAGAACACTGACTTCAGGGGCTTGCCAGAAAGGGATGCGTTCAAGTCAATGGTGACTGCCAAATAGGGATTAAAAGGGGCTGCCAGAAAGAGAGCTATTAAAGGCAATGCGGATGCCAAATAAGAACCCCAAAAGGGATGCCAGAAATGGACCCAAACAAGGCAAACAGGCCTGCCAAATAGTGACCTAACAAAAAAACACCTCCCAGAAAGGGATCAATTCCAATCTACGGGCGCTGCCACATTGTCAGACACCAAAAACCTCGCTAAAAGCCCCATAACCCCTCCTCCAACCACTAAAATCGCCACTAACCCCCACACCCCCTTTAAGTCACCACCAAAAGGAACCCAGTTACACCTAAAAATCACCCCCCAAAAACCCCTCAATCCCCACAGAAACACCCCCACAACCTCCCAAGCCTCCCCCAAACACCCTCCCCTAAACCCCCGACCCGGGGGCGCGCCCAGCTCACCTCCGAGGGCTCCGGCCGCACCCTCACGACGCTGCTGCTGCTGCTGAGCCAGAAGCCCCCCGAGAGCGGGGGCGCACCCCCAGAGCCGCCCCGGACGTGCCCTACCCCGAGGCCCTGCTGCTCACCCGCCCCTTCCTGCCCGAGCCTGAAAACGACGGCGACCCCAAGCTTTGGGGCAACCCCCGAGGGATTTGGGCCGAGCTCCCCCTCCCCGCTCACCTGCGGGATGCTCCCGGCGCCGCGGCGGACACAGCGGCCGCCGACCCCGCGCTTCCCCTGCTGCTTTTCCTCTTCCTGCTCCTCCTCTTCCTAATTCCGCCTGCTTCTCCTCTTCTCTCCGGCCCTTCTCCCTCCCGCTCCTTCTTCTCAGGGGGGTCCCGGCGCCTTTTGGGCTTCGCTGGGTGCCGGGGTGGGGTTCAGCTGCCTCCCAAGGCCCCCCCAGAGCGGGGTGACACGGGGGGAACACACGGGGGTCCCCATTCCCGATCCATCCCCGGCTTCTGCCCCCACCCCCAAGTCCTTCCCCATCGCCCCCCAAGAAACGGCACCGGGCCGAACTGGGAAGCTTTATTGGGAACAGATAAGAACCAGAACAGGTAATAAAAATTCCTCCGACCCCCATCACCCGCCAGCTGCCACAATCTTCCTCCCTTTGCACTTTCTCTTTGCACCTTTCTCCCCTAGGCATGCACAGGCTCTCCTTGGCTGCTTCAGCAGTTTCTCGACTGCTCTCAGCAAGCTTTGTTCATCATTTCTGTGACGTTTGTTCCCCGTTTCTTGCCAAGTTACATTCTATGCCTTAATCTTGTGGCCAATATTTGCTAACTTTTACCCTGTATCTTATACTCGCACAGGTACAATGAGTTGAACCCTTTCAACTGGCACGGGCACACCAGACCCAGCCTGGGCACACGGAGGGAATTTACTCCCAACCAAATCCCAGCAGCACAAGGAGAAGGCAAAGAAATCTCTCCACCACCTTCCCCCCACCCAGCTCTGGGGGCGCTGGGCACCCCTGAGGGGCCGTGGGCATCTGGGGGTGCTGGGGCTCCCCGCGTGGCCCTGAGGTGGCTGGGGGGGCTCTGGGCTGGGGGGTGACGGTGGCACTGCGGACACGGGGGATGGGGGGATCCCTTTCACTGCTCCCATCCCGTGTTTTCCCAATCCCACGGGATTTTGCTGCCTTCCAGGCGCACGAAGCGGCGCTGAGTGCGGGTGCTGAGCACCCCGCAGCGCCCGGTGCCGCTGGAGCATTTCCTGTTCTCCGGGAACAGCGCCCGCACGCGGCACCGGCTGTTCCAGCTGCTGGGCCCGGGCGGGGCCTTCAGCATGCAGGGGTGAGACCCAAACCTGCCCCAAAAACCGGCCCCAAACCTCACCTAAACCTGCCCAAAAACCTGCCCCAAACCTCACCTAAACCTGCCCCAAAAACCTGCCCCAAACCTCCCCTAAACCTGCCCCAAACCTCCCCTAAACCTGTCCCAAAAACCTGCCCCAAAGCTCACCCAAACCTGCCCCAAAAACCGGCCCCAAACCTCACCCAAACCTGCCCCAAAAACCGGCCCCAAACCTCACCTAAACCTGCCCCAAACCTCACCTAAACCTGCCCCAAACCTCCCCTAAACCTGTCCCAAAAACCTGCCCCAAAGCTCACCCAAACCTGCCCCAAAAACCGGCCCCAAACCTCACCCAAACCTACTCCAAAAACCGGCCCCAAACCTCACCTAAACCTGCCCCAAACCTCCCCTAAACCTGTCCCAAAAACCTGCCCCAAAGCTCACCCAAACCTGCCCCAAAAACCGGCCCCAAACCTCACCTAAACCTGCCCCAAAAACCTGCCCCAAACCTCACCTAAACCTGCCCCAAAAACCTGCCCCAAACCTCCCCTAAACCTGCCCCAAACCTCCCCTAAACCTGTCCCAAAAACCTGCCCCAAAGCTCACCCAAACCTGCCCCAAAAACCGGCCCCAAACCTCACCCAAACCTGCCCCAAAAACCGGCCCCAAACCTCACCTAAACCTGCCCCAAACCTCACCTAAACCTGCCCCAAACCTCCCCTAAACCTGTCCCAAAAACCTGCCCCAAAGCTCACCCAAACCTGCCCCAAAAACCGGCCCCAAACCTCACCCAAACCTACCCCAAAAACCGGCCCCAAACCTCACCTAAACCTGCCCCAAACCTCACCTAAACCTGCCCCAAACCTCCCCTAAACCTGTCCCAAAAACCTGCCCCAAAGCTCACCCAAACCTGCCCCAAAAACCTGCCCCAAAGCTCACCTAAACCTGCCCCAAAAACCTGCCCCAAACCTTACCTACACCTGCCCCAAAAACGTGCCCCAAACCTCACCTGAACCTGCCCCAAAAACTGCCTGAAACCTCACCCAAAACTGCTCTAAACTGGCCCCAAACCTGCCCCAAAAAACAGCCCCAAACCTTACCTAAACCTGCCCCCCAAAACCGTCCCCAAACCTCACCTAAACCTGCCCCAAAAGCCTGCCCCAAACCTCACCCAAAACTGCTCTAAACTGACCCAAAAGCTGCCCCAAAAACCAGCCCCAAACCGCACCCAGACTGCCCCAAACCTGCCCCATACCTGCCCCAGGTGCTGTTCGCCACCGAGACCTTCGCCATGGGGGTGAACGTGCCGGCACGAACCGTCGGCTTCCACTGCATCGGCAACACGACGGGAACAGCTTCCGTGACCTCCTGCCCGGGGCGGGGCCGGGGGGACTGTGGGGCAGCGTTCGGGGCCATGGTGCCGTGTCCTCCATGTCCCAGTGGGGTGGGAAAGAGGCGAAAACGGGAGGGAAAAAGGGCGGGAAACTAGACAAGAAAAACAGGGGAAATATGGTTGAGAAAGAGTGGGAATGTGAGGGGAAAAACATTGGGGAAAATGGAGAGACTGGAGTTGGAAATGTGAGGGGAAAAAGGGCGGGAAACGTGAGGGGAAAAAAGGGCGGGAAACGTGAGGGGAAAAGGGCGGGAAATGTGAGAGGAAAAAGGGCGGGAAACGTGAGGGGAAAAAGGGCGGGAAACGTGAGGGGAAAAAGGGCGGGAAACGTGAGGGGAAAAGGGTGGGAAACGTGAGGGGAAAAAGGGCGGGAAACCTGAGGGGAAAAAGGGCGGGAAACCTGAGGGGAAAAAGGTGCTCTGCACCCCGAGACACCACAACGCGCTGGGGCTGGTCCTGCACGTACCACAAACCTCCCCAAACACCCGCAAACACCCCAGCACACTGGGGCTGCTCCTTCAGGCACCCCAACCCCAAAAAAGGACCCGTTACAATCAGTGGGGTGCCAAATAAGGAGACAAAGCCAGAAAGGGATCCCTTAAAGTCAATGAGGCTGCAGAACACTGACTTCAGGGGCTTGCCAGAAAGGGATGCGTTCAAGTCAATGGTGACTGCCAAATAGGGATTAAAAGGGGCTGCCAGAAAGAGAGCTATTAAAGGCAATGCGGATGCCAAATAAGAACCCCAAAAGGGATGCCAGAAATGGACCCAAACAAGGCAAACAGGCCTGCCAAATAGTGACCTAACAAAAAAACACCTCCCAGAAAGGGATCAATTCCAATCTACGGGCGCTGCCACATTGTCAGACACCAAAAACCTCGCTAAAAGCCCCATAACCCCTCCTCCAACCACTAAAATCGCCACTAACCCCCACACCCCCTTTAAGTCACCACCAAAAGGAACCCAGTTACACCTAAAAATCACCCCCCAAAAACCCCTCAATCCCCACAGAAACACCCCCACAACCTCCCAAGCCTCCCCCAAACACCCTCCCCTAAACCCCCGACCCGGGGGCGCGCCCAGCTCACCTCCGAGGGCTCCGGCCGCACCCTCACGACGCTGCTGCTGCTGCTGAGCCAGAAGCCCCCCGAGAGCGGGGGCGCACCCCCAGAGCCGCCCCGGACGTGCCCTACCCCGAGGCCCTGCTGCTCACCCGCCCCTTCCTGCCCGAGCCTGAAAACGACGGCGACCCCAAGCTTTGGGGCAACCCCCGAGGGATTTGGGCCGAGCTCCCCCTCCCCGCTCACCTGCGGGATGCTCCCGGCGCCGCGGCGGACACAGCGGCCGCCGACCCCGCGCTTCCCCTGCTGCTTTTCCTCTTCCTGCTCCTCCTCTTCCTAATTCCGCCTGCTTCTCCTCTTCTCTCCGGCCCTTCTCCCTCCCGCTCCTTCTTCTCAGGGGGGTCCCGGCGCCTTTTGGGCTTCGCTGGGTGCCGGGGTGGGGTTCAGCTGCCTCCCAAGGCCCCCCCAGAGCGGGGTGACACGGGGGGAACACACGGGGGTCCCCATTCCCGATCCATCCCCGGCTTCTGCCCCCACCCCCAAGTCCTTCCCCATCGCCCCCCAAGAAACGGCACCGGGCCGAACTGGGAAGCTTTATTGGGAACAGATAAGAACCAGAACAGGTAATAAAAATTCCTCCGACCCCCATCACCCGCCAGCTGCCACAATCTTCCTCCCTTTGCACTTTCTCTTTGCACCTTTCTCCCCTAGGCATGCACAGGCTCTCCTTGGCTGCTTCAGCAGTTTCTCGACTGCTCTCAGCAAGCTTTGTTCATCATTTCTGTGACGTTTGTTCCCCGTTTCTTGCCAAGTTACATTCTATGCCTTAATCTTGTGGCCAATATTTGCTAACTTTTACCCTGTATCTTATACTCGCACAGGTACAATGAGTTGAACCCTTTCAACTGGCACGGGCACACCAGACCCAGCCTGGGCACACGGAGGGAATTTACTCCCAACCAAATCCCAGCAGCACAAGGAGAAGGCAAAGAAATCTCTCCACCACCTTCCCCCCACCCAGCTCTGGGGGCGCTGGGCACCCCTGAGGGGCCGTGGGCATCTGGGGGTGCTGGGGCTCCCCGCGTGGCCCTGAGGTGGCTGGGGGGGCTCTGGGCTGGGGGGTGACGGTGGCACTGCGGACACGGGGGATGGGGGGATCCCTTTCACTGCTCCCATCCCGTGTTTTCCCAATCCCACGGGATTTTGCTGCCTTCCAGGCGCACGAAGCGGCGCTGAGTGCGGGTGCTGAGCACCCCGCAGCGCCCGGTGCCGCTGGAGCATTTCCTGTTCTCCGGGAACAGCGCCCGCACGCGGCACCGGCTGTTCCAGCTGCTGGGCCCGGGCGGGGCCTTCAGCATGCAGGGGTGAGACCCAAACCTGCCCCAAAAACCGGCCCCAAACCTCACCTAAACCTGCCCAAAAACCTGCCCCAAACCTCACCTAAACCTGCCCCAAAAACCTGCCCCAAACCTCACCTAAACCTGCCCCAAAAACCTGCCCCAAACCTCCCCTAAACCTGCCCCAAACCTCCCCTAAACCTGTCCCAAAAACCTGCCCCAAAGCTCACCCAAACCTGCCCCAAAAACCGGCCCCAAACCTCACCCAAACCTGCCCCAAAAACCGGCCCCAAACCTCACCTAAACCTGCCCCAAACCTCACCTAAACCTGCCCCAAACCTCCCCTAAACCTGTCCCAAAAACCTGCCCCAAAGCTCACCCAAACCTGCCCCAAAAACCGGCCCCAAACCTCACCCAAACCTACTCCAAAAACCGGCCCCAAACCTCACCTAAACCTGCCCCAAACCTCCCCTAAACCTGTCCCAAAAACCTGCCCCAAAGCTCACCCAAACCTGCCCCAAAAACCGGCCCCAAACCTCACCTAAACCTGCCCCAAAAACCTGCCCCAAACCTCACCTAAACCTGCCCCAAAAACCTGCCCCAAACCTCCCCTAAACCTGCCCCAAACCTCCCCTAAACCTGTCCCAAAAACCTGCCCCAAAGCTCACCCAAACCTGCCCCAAAAACCGGCCCCAAACCTCACCCAAACCTGCCCCAAAAACCGGCCCCAAACCTCACCTAAACCTGCCCCAAACCTCACCTAAACCTGCCCCAAACCTCCCCTAAACCTGTCCCAAAAACCTGCCCCAAAGCTCACCCAAACCTGCCCCAAAAACCGGCCCCAAACCTCACCCAAACCTACCCCAAAAACCGGCCCCAAACCTCACCTAAACCTGCCCCAAACCTCACCTAAACCTGCCCCAAACCTCCCCTAAACCTGTCCCAAAAACCTGCCCCAAAGCTCACCCAAACCTGCCCCAAAAACCTGCCCCAAACCTTACCTACACCTGCCCCAAAAACGTGCCCCAAACCTCACCTGAACCTGCCCCAAAAACTGCCTGAAACCTCACCCAAAACTGCTCTAAACTGGCCCCAAACCTGCCCCAAAAAACAGCCCCAAACCTTACCTAAACCTGCCCCCCAAAACCGTCCCCAAACCTCACCTAAACCTGCCCCAAAAGCCTGCCCCAAACCTCACCCAAAACTGCTCTAAACTGACCCAAAAGCTGCCCCAAAAACCAGCCCCAATCCGCACCCAGACTGCCCCAAACCTGCCCCATACCTGCCCCAGGTGCTGTTCGCCACCGAGACCTTCGCCATGGGGGTGAACGTGCCGGCACGAACCGTCGGCTTCCACTGCATCGGCAACACGACGGGAACAGCTTCCGTGACCTCCTGCCCGGGGCGGGGCCGGGGGGACTGTGGGGCAGCGTTCGGGGCCATGGTGCCGTGTCCTCCATGTCCCAGTGGGGTGGGAAAGAGGCGAAAACGGGAGGGAAAAAGGGCGGGAAACTAGACAAGAAAAACAGGGGAAATATGGTTGAGAAAGAGTGGGAATGTGAGGGGAAAAACATTGGGGAAAATGGAGAGACTGGAGTTGGAAATGTGAGGGGAAAAAGGGCGGGAAACGTGAGGGGAAAAAAGGGCGGGAAACGTGAGGGGAAAAAAGGGCGGGAAACGTGAGGGGAAAAAGGGCGGGAAACCTGAGGGGAAAAAGGGCGGGAAACCTGAGGGGAAAAAGGTGCTCTGCACCCCGAGACACCACAACGCGCTGGGGCTGGTCCTGCACGTACCACAAACCGCCCCAAACACCCGCAAACACCCCAGCACACTGGGGCTGCTCCTTCAGGCACCCCAACCCCAAAAAAGGACCCGTTACAATCAGTGGGGTGCCAAATAAGGAGACAAAGCCAGAAAGGGATCCCTTAAAGTCAATGAGGCTGCAGAACACTGACTTCAGGGGCTTGCCAGAAAGGGATGCGTTCAAGTCAATGGTGACTGCCAAATAGGGATTAAAAGGGGCTGCCAGAAAGAGAGCTATTAAAGGCAATGCGGATGCCAAATAAGAACCCCAAAAGGGATGCCAGAAATGGACCCAAACAAGGCAAACAGGCCTGCCAAATAGTGACCTAACAAAAAAACACCTCCCAGAAAGGGATCAATTCCAATCTACGGGCGCTGCCACATTGTCAGACACCAAAAACCTCGCTAAAAGCCCCATAACCCCTCCTCCAACCACTAAAATCGCCACTAACCCCCACACCCCCTTTAAGTCACCACCAAAAGGAACCCAGTTACACCTAAAAATCACCCCCAAAACCCCTCAACCCCCACAGAAACACCCCCACAACCTCCCAAGCCTCCCCCAAACCCCCTCCCCTAAACCCCCCGACCCGGGGGCGCGCCCAGCTCACCTCCGAGGGCTCCGGCCGCACCCTCACGACGCTGCTGCTGCTGCTGAGCCAGAAGCCCCCCGAGAGCGGGGGCGCACCCCCAGAGCCGCCCCGGACGTGCCCTACCCCGAGGCCCTGCTGCTCACCCGCCCCTTCCTGCCCGAGCCTGAAAACGACGGCGACCCCAAGCTTTGGGGCAACCCCCGAGGGATTTGGGCCGAGCTCCCCCTCCCCGCTCACCTGCGGGATGCTCCCGGCGCCGCGGCGGACACAGCGGCCGCCGACCCCGCGCTTCCCCTGCTGCTTTTCCTCTTCCTGCTCCTCCTCTTCCTCTCTCGCTCCTCTTCCTCCCGCTCCTCCTCCCCCGCCTCCGCCTCCAGCCCGGCTCCTCCCGCTCCTCCTCCTTCCTAATCCCGCCTGCTTCTCCTCTTCTCTCCGCCCTTCTCCCGCTCCTTCCTCACCCCTCCTCCTCCTCCTGCTCCTCCTCCATCCCTTCTCCTGCTCCCCCCGGGCCCAGCGCCCGCCCTTGGCCCCCCCTTTTCCCGACGCCGCCGCACCCCGCGGGAGGAGCCGGGATGGAGCCGGGCCAGGCCGGGCTGGGGCAGCGCTGGGCTCTGGGCGCCCCCCACGCGCCCCCTCCCCAAATTCCCCTGGCGGCTCAGGGGGGTCCCGGCGCCTTTTGGGCTTCGCTGGGTGCCGGGGTGGGGTTCAGCTGCCTCCCAAGGCCCCCCCAGAGCGGGGTGACACGGGGGGAACACACGGGGGTCCCCATTCCCGATCCATCCCCGGCTTCTGCCCCCACCCCCAAGTCCCTCCCCACCGCCCCCCAAGAAACGGCACCGGGCCGAACTGGGAAGCTTTATTGGGAACACTGGGAGCAGCCGGGCGGGGGCAGAGTGCCAGCGGGGCTGGGGGGGACACACGACCCCCCCAAAATCAGCGCGGGGACGGAGCAGGGGGTCCCGGCCGGGCCCGAGGCCACGGGGAGGGGCTGCGGCCGCCGGCGGCTCAGGAGCTCTGTGGGCAGAGCAAAGGGGGTGACACCGGGCTGGGGGCCCCGGGGGGAGCTCACACAGCTCCGGGGCAGGGGGGACGCCACCCCCGGGACCCCCCCTCACCTTCTTGCGCAGGTAGAAGCCGAGCCCCAGCGCCAGGAAGACGAAGCCCAACACGAAGCCCCCGATCCCCGTCAGCATCTTGCTGCGGGCGGCGTCCGGCGGCATCTCTGGGGGGTCCGCAGGGCTCAGCACCCCCCAAATCCTCTCACAGACACCCCGAGACCCTCCCAGCACCCTCCCACTCGCCCCCAGCCCACCCAGCACCCCAGGAAACCTCCTCCCAACCCCTTCCCAGCCTCCCCAGCACCCACCAAAGCCCCTCCCGTCCCTCTCAGCATCCCACAGCCCCCTCCCACTTGCCCCCCGCCGCCCCACGACCCCCAGACCTCTCCCAGTCCCTTCCCAGCCCCACCACGACTCCCCAAGAGCCCTCCCAGGCTCTTCCCAGCACAACCAACCTCATCCCAAGCCCCGCTTTCCCAGCCCCGATCTCCTTCCAGCCCCTCCAGGCTCACTCCAATCCCTCCCACTCAATCCCAGCACCCCCAAACTCCCTCCCAGCGCCCACCAGCACCCCTAAAACCCCATCCCACCCTCCCCAACATCCTTCAAACCCCTTCCCAGCCCCTCCAGACCCCCGAGCCCCTCTCCCAGTTTAAACCAGGCTCTCTCACGCTCCCTCCCAGTTACTCCCAGCACAGCCCAATCCCCCTCCCAGCTCCCCCAGTGCCTCCCCCGCTCCCCCCGGCGCTGTGGGGCCGGGCCGTACCCCAGTGCAGGCTCAGGGGCTGCTCCAGGCTGACGTGCTCCACCTGGCAGGTGTAGCTGAGCCCGCGCTGGGGGGGAATTTCCAGCAGCACCAGCAGCTGGTAGGTCCAGTCCCCGTTGGGGACGATGTCGGTGGCCACCACGTGGCCCGAGAGCTCCTGCTGGCCCTGGAACCACCTCACCTGGATCTCGGCAGGGTAGAAATCCATCACGGAGCAGAGCAGGCGGCCGGGGCTGGGCTGGGAGCTCGAGGGCACCAGCGAGATGGACACGCTGGGGGGCACTGGGAGAGAGCGGGGATGCACTGGGATCAGCTGGGGGGCACTGGGGGAGACGGGGAAGGGCTGGTGTGGCATTGAGAGGGACTGGGAGGGGCTAGGAAGGCACTGGGAGGGACTGGGATGGCACTGTGGGGGACTGGGATGGCACTGGAAGAGGCTAGGATGGAACTGGGAGGGACTGGGATGCTACCGGGAGGGATTGGGATGGCGCTGGGATGTTACTGGGAGGGACTGCATTGACACTGGGAAGGACTGGGATGTTACTGAGAGGAACTGTGTTGATAGTGGGATGGACTGGGAGGAACTGGGAGGGACTGAGATGTTCCTGGGAGGGACTGTGTTGACAGTAGGAAGGACTAGGATGTCACCGGCAGGGACTGGGATGGTACTGGGGGGGGCTAGGATGGAACTGGGAAGGACTGAGATGGTACTGGGATGGACTGGGAGGAACTGGGATGTACAAGAGGCCCCGGGGATGGGCCCAAGGAGGGCTCAGGGCTCTGCGGTGATTCCCGGGGAGGTTTTGAGGGGCTCCAGGGTCATTCCCGGGGCCGGGCCCGAGGGGACTCGCTCTGCCCCACGCTCTGCCCCACGCTCACCTCTGCGCTCCACGCTGAACGGGGTGGACACCTCGTAGTTGTGCCGGCAGTACCAGTCCACTGCAGTCCGTCTCTCCTCCATCCATTCCGGGTTGCTGTTCCAGGCCCTGGCAACCTTCTCCCCGTACGGGGTGAACCCCACGTAGTGCCCCACATCGCTGTCGTACATCACGTCCTGCTGCCGGTTGTAGAACAGCCTTTGCATGTACCTCACCTTCTCTGTGCCGTTAATGAAGTGACACTCGGCCTTAAACATCTCCTGGAACACCGCTGTGTGTGCGGGACACGGGTCAGGGGTGCCCCCCCAGCACCCCCCGAGCTCCGGGGGCCCCCCCGGATCCCCGCCCCGCACCCCCTGTGCCCCACGGCCGCCGTGGGCCCCTCCTGCCCGCGGCACCGCTGCCTCCTTCCCGCCCTCCTCCCCATTTCCCCTTTCCCGGCCCCTCCCCTCCCACCTCCGCCCGCTCCCCAGATCACTCTGCGGCTCCCGTTCCCCCTTTGCCCCATTTCCCACCCTTTGCCCGCTAATCCCCCAATCCCCTCCCCCCTCCCGCTCCGCTTCGGGGTCCCACCCTCCCCTTTTCCCCACTTTCCCCCCTCTCCCACCCTTTCCTCACCTTCCCCCAATCCTCAGCCCCTCCCGCTCTTCCTTTCGGGGGTCCCCTCCCCCTCCCCCTCCATTTAGGGCTCCCAAACCCCTTTTGTTCCCTCTTTTCCCCCTTTCCCACCGCGTCCTGCCCCAGCCCCGCTCACTCGAGAGCTTCTCGCCCGCAGCCGGGGGGGCTCCCAGCACCACCAGTGCCACCAGTACGGCCCCAGCTGCCGCCACTCGCCCCATGGCCAGCGCCGGGCAGGTGCCGCCAGCCCCAAAGCAGCCGCGCTGCACTGGGAGCTCCAGTCCGGACCAGTGCGGGGTCATCACAGACGCCACCTCTGATTGGTCGGGCGTGGTTTTGGGATACACCCTGATTAACCGGGCGTGGTTTTGGGATACGCTCTGATTGGTCGGGTGTGGTTTTGGGAACACAGTGATTGGCTGGAGGTGTTTTGGACGCGCTCTGATTGGCCGAGCCCGTTTGGGGCCCGTTTCCCAGAGGCTCTACCTGGCAACCGATGAGTCACCGCCCACGCGCGCTCTGATTGGCTGGAATTTTTTTAGGGGACTCTTTTTCCCAAGGCTCTACCCGGCAACCGATGACGACACAACAACGCCGCGCTCCCATTGGCTGAGCGCTTTTCGGGGTGCTGCGCCCCCACTCCCAGTCCCCCCCACTTCGCCGCCGCTTTACTGGGAGCAGCACCGACCCTTCCCGGGCTCCCGGCATCCCGAGGCGCCATGGACGGAGCGCGGAGCGTCCCCTGGCTGCTGCTGCTGCTGCTGGCCCTGAGCCTGCCCGGCCTTTGGGGGGTCGAAGGTGGCCTTTGGGGGGTCCTGGAGCCGCGGGGTTGGGATTTGGGGTGCCCCGGACCCTTGGGATGGCGGGGTTGGGGAGGGGGTTGAGGGGATCCGACCTCCTTTTTTGCGGGGGATTCTTTGGGTGAGGGGCGTTGTCCCAACATCCTCTTTTATCTTTCCCCACTTTTCCGCGATTTTTGGGGTTCGGAGTGGCCGGACTCCTCTTTTCCCATCATTCTGGGGCTCTGGGCTTTCCACAACCCCCCTGTTCCCGGGATTTTGGGGGGCTGGGAGTGCCCGAACCCCCCTGTACACCGAATCGGGGGGGGGGGGGGGGGTGGGAGTGCCCAAACCCCCCTGTTCCCAGCATTTTTAGATTTGAGGGTGCCCAAATTCCTCTTTTTCCATCATTTTGGGGCTCTGGGAATTCCCAAACCCCCCTGTTCCCGGGATTTTTAGGGGCTGGGCGTGGCCAACCCCCCCTGTACCCGGGATTTGGGGAACTGGGCGTTCCCACATCCGCTTTTCCCAGGAGTTTGGGAGGTTGAGGGTGCCTAAACTCTTCTTTTTCCAGGGTTTTTTGGAGTCTGGCAATTCCCAAACCCCCCTGTTCCCGGGATTTTTGGGGTCTGGGAGTGCCCAAACCCCCCTGTTCCCGGGATTTTTGGGGTCTGGGCATTCCCAAACCCCCCTGTTCCCGGGATTTTTGGGGTCTGGGTGTGTCCCAAACCCCCCTGTTCCCGGGATTTTTGGGGTCTGGCTGTGTCCCAAACCCCCCTGTTCCCGGGATTTTTGGGGTCTGGGCGTTCCCAAACCCCCCTGTTCCCGGGATTTTTGGGGTCTGGCTGTGTCCCAAACCCCCCTGTTCCCGGGATTTTTGGGGTCTGGGAGTGCCCAAACCCCCCTGTTCCCGGGATTTTTGGGGTCTGGGCGTGTCCCAAACCCCCCTGTTCCCGGGATTTTTGGGGTCTGGGCGTGCCCAAACCCCCCTGTTCCCGGGATTTTTGGGGTCTGGGCGTTCCCAAACCCCCCTGTTCCCGGGATTTTTGGGGTCTGGGCATTCCGAAACCCCCCTGTTCCCGGGATTTTTGGGGTCTGGGTGTGTCCCAAACCCCCCTGTTCCCGGGATTTTTGGGGTCTGGGCATTCCCAAACCCCCCTGTTCCCGGGATTTTTGGGGTCTGGGTGTGTCCCAAACCCCCCTGTTCCCGGGATTTTTGGGGTCTGGGCATTCCCAAACCCCCCTGTTCCCGGGATTTTTGGGGTCTGGGCGTTCCCAAACCCCCCTGTTCCCGGGATTTTTGGGGTCTGGGCATTCCCAAACCCCCCTGTTCCCGGGATTTTTGGGGTCTGGGCGTGTCCCAAACCCCCCTGTTCCCGGGATTTTTGGGGTCTGGGCGTTCCCAAACCCCCCTGTTCCCGGGATTTTTGGGGTCTGGGAGTGCCCAAATCCCTTTTTCCCCACGTTTTTGGGGTCTGGGCGTGTCCCGAACCCCCCTGTTCCCAAAATTTGGGGAACTGGGGATTCTCACATCCTCTTTTTCCAGGATTTTCGGGGTCTGAGCATTTCTAAACCCCCCTGTTCTGGGGATTCTGAGGCTCTGGAAGTGCCCAAATCCCTTTTTTCCAGGATTTTTGGGGTCTGGGGCGTGTCCTGAAGCCCCCTGATCCCAAATTTTGGGGAACTGGGGAGTCTCACATCCTCTTTTCCCGGGATTTTGGGGCTCTGGGAGTGCCTAAATCTCTTTATTCCATGACTTTTGGGGTCTAGGTTCTCCTCAACCCCCCTGTTCCTGGGATTTTGGGGCTCTGGAAGAGCCCAAATCCCTTTTTTTACACCATTTTGGGGTCTGAGCGTTCCCAAACCCCTGTTTTTCCAGGATTTTGGGGCTCTGGGAGTGCCTAAATCTCTTTTTTCTCTGATTTTTGGGGTCTGGCTGTTCCCAAACCCCCCTGTTCCTGGGATTTTGGAGCTCTGGGAGTGTCCAAATCCCTTTTTCCCTGGATTTTTGGGGTCTAGGTTCTCTTCAACCCCCCTGATCCCGGGATTTTGGGGCTCTGGAAGTGCCCAAATCCCTTTTTTCCAGGATTTTTGGAGTCTGGGCGTGTCCCGAACCCCCCTGATCCCAAAATTTGGGGAACTGGGGAGTCTCACATCCTCTTTTCCCGGGATTTTGGGGCTCTGGGAGTGCCTAAATCCTTTTTTTCCATGATTTTCGGGTTCTGGGAATGCCCTAACCCCTGTTTTTCCAGGATTTTGAGGCTCTGGAAGTGCCCAAATCCCCTTTTTCCAGGATTTTTGGGGTCTGGGCGTGTCCCGAACCCCCCTGTTCCCGGGATTTGGGGGCTCTGGGAGTGCCTAAATCCTTTTTTCCCTGGATTTTTGGGGTCTAGGTTCTCTTCAACCCCCCTGATCCCGGGATTTTGGGGCTCTGGAAGTGCCCAAATCCCTTTTTTCCAGGATTTTTGGAGTCTGGCCGTGTCCCGAACCCCCCTGCTCCCAAAATTTGGGGAACTGGGGAGTCTCACATCCTCTTTTTCCCGGGATTTCGGGGGCTGGGCGAGCCCAAACTTCTCTTTTTCCACCATTTCGGGGTCTGGGCGTGTCCCCAACCCCCCTGATCCCGGGATTTGGGGGCTCCAGGAATGCCCAAATTCCTCTTTTCCATCATTTTTGGGGTCGGGGCATCCCCAAAATCCCCTTTTCCATCGTTTTTTCCTCCCGGATCCACCCAATCCCAGCATTTTTTCCAACTGGAACTCCCCCAAACTCCCTTTTCCCCCAGAATTTCAGGATCTGGCACCACCCAATCCCAGATTTTCCTGGGATTTTGAGCAGAAACCCCAAATTTTCCTAGGATTTCGAGCAAAACTCCCCAATTTCCCAGGATTTCGAGCAGAACCCCCCAATTTTCCTGGGATTTTGAGCAAAAAGCCCCAATTTTCCTGGGATTTTGAGCAGAACCCCCCAAATTTCTTGGGATTTTGAGCAGAAACTCCCAACTTCCCTGGGATTTCGAGTACAAACTCCAAATTTCCCTGGGATTTCAAGCAAAACCCCCAATTTCCCGGGGATTTCAAGTACAAACCCCCAATTTCTCTGCAATTTCGAGCAGAACCCCCTCAATTTTCCTAGAATTTTGAGCAGAAACCCCCAAATTTCCCAGGATTTTAAGTACAAACCCCCAATTTTCCTGGGATTTCAAGTAGAAACCCCCAATTTTCCTGGGATTTCAAGCAAAACCCCCCAATTTTCCTGGGATTTTGAGCAGAATCCCCCAATTTTCCCAGGATTTCGAGTAAAAACCCCAAATTTCCCAGGATTTCAAGCAGAACCCCTTCATTTTCCTGGGATTTCGAGTAGAAACCCCAAATTTTCCTAGGATTTAGAGCAAAAACCTCCAATTTCCCAGGATTTCGAGTACAAACCCCCAATTTTCCTGGGATTTTGAGCAGAATCCCCCAATTTTCCCAGGATTTCGAGTAAAAACCCCAATTTCCCAGGATTTCGAGTACAAACCCCCAATTTCCCCGGGATTTCGAGTACAAACCCCCAAATTCCCAGGGATTTCAAGCAGAAGCCCCTCAATTTCCTGGGATTTCAAGTGGAAATCCCCAATTTTCCTGGGATTTCGAGTACAAACCCTCAATTCCCCAAGATTTCGAGTACAAACCCCAATTTCCTGGGATTTCGAGTACAAACCCCCAATTTCCCCGGGATTTCGAGTACAAACCCCCAATTTCCTGGGATTTTGAGTACAAACCCCCAAATTCCCCAAGATTTCAAGTACAAACCCCCAGTTTTCCCGGGATTTCAAGTGGAAATCCCCAATTTTCCTGGGATTTCGAGTACAAACCCCCAATTTCCCGGGGATTTCGAGTACAAACCCCCAATTCCCCCGGGATTTTCCCTCCCTGACCGCCCGAATTCCCGGGATCTCCTCTCTCCGCCCGCCCCCAGTGCGCCACCACATCATCCAGACGGAATATTACCAGAAATCCCTGGACCTGAGCGTCGACGGCGGCGAGTTCATGTTCGACTTCGACAACGACGAGGTCTTCCACGTGGAGAAGGAGGAGACGATCTGGAGGCTGCCGGAATTCCAGGAATTCACCAGCTTCGAGGCGCAGGGAGCGCTCCAGAACCTCGCCATCGACAAGCAGAACCTGGAGAGTTCCATGGCCGCCTACAACAATTCCCGAATTCCCGCCGGTACTGGCGCGATCGCGGCGCCGTTGGGCTCCCGCCGGGATTTTTGGGGAGTGGGAATTCCAGAGGGGATGCCGGAGGGAATTCGGGGGGTTTGGGGGGGGGTTTGATGCAATTCCAGGGGGTTTAGCCCAATTCCAGGGGGAGCTGACCCAATTCGGGATGAATCCACCTCGTTTTATCCTCGTTTTCTCACCCCAAATCCATTTCCCCCCATTTCCCCTCACCAAATCCCATTTTTCCCGCCCCAAATCCCATTTTATCACCATTTTCCCACCCCAAATCCCATTTTTTCCCCATCCTCCCCAATCCCATTTTTCCCACCTCCAATCCCATTTTTCCCACCCTAAATCCCACTTTTTCCCATTTCTCCACCCCAAATCCCATCGTCCGCCTCCAAACCCCATTTTATCCCCATTTTCCCACCCCAAATCCCATTTTTCTCACCCAAATCCCACTATTTCCCCATTTTCCCTCTCCACATCCCATTTTTCCCACCCCAAATCTCATTTTCCCCACCCAAATCCCACTTTTTCCCCATTTTCCCTCTCCACATCCCATTTTTCCCACCCCAAATCTCATTTTCCCCACCCAAATCCCACTTTTTCCCCATTTTCCCCTTCAAATCCCATTTTCCCACCCCAAATCTCATTTTCCCCACCCAAATCCCACTTTTTCCCCCATTTTCCCCTTCAAATCCCATTTTTCCCACCCCAAATCCCATTTTTCTCATTCCCAATCCCATTTTTCTCACCCAAATCCCATTTTCCCCCCCATTTCCCCACCCCAACTCCCATTTTTCCCACCCCAAACCCCATTTTATCCCCATTTTCCCACCCCAAATCCCATTTCTCCCACCCCAAATCCCATTTTTCCACCTCAAATCCCATTTTCCGCACCCCAAATCCCATTTTTCCCACCTCCAATCCCATTTTCCCATCCCCAATCCCATTTTCCCGCCCCAAATCCCATTTTTCCCATTTTCCCACCCCAAATCCCACTTTCCCCCCTCCAAACCTCATTTTCTCCCATTTCCCCACCCCAAATCCCATTTTCCCCCATTTCCCCACCCCAAATTCCATTTCTCCCACCCCAAACCCCATTTTCTCCCATTCTCCCCACCCCAAACCCCATTTTCTCCCATTCTCCCCACCCCAAATCCCATTTTCCCCACCCCAATCCCATTTCTCCCACCCCAAATCCCACTTTTCCCCCCTCTCCCCTCCCCCTGGCAGCCCCTCCGGAGATCTCGGTGTTCCCGAAGCACCCGGTGGATCAGGACGAGCCCAACATCCTCATCTGCCACGTCACCAACTTCTGGCCGCCGGTGCTGCGGGTGACGTGGCTGCGGAACGGGATCCCGGAATCCCACGGGGTGCTGGAGACGCCCTTTTATCCGGGAAGGGAGAATTCCTTCCGCAAGTTCTCCTACCTCCCGTTCATCCCCAGCCCCGGCGATTACTACGACTGCCAGGTGGAGCACGAGGGGCTGGAGCGGCCCGGGAGGATGCACTGGGGTGAGAGGAATGGGGAAAAATGGGGGAAAAATGGGGGGAAATGGGGAAAAATGGGGAAAAATGGGATTGGGGGTGGAGGAAATGGGGGAAAATGGAGGAAAATGGGGGGAAAATGGAGGAAAAATGGGGGAAATGGGGAAAAAATGGGATTTGGGGTGGAGCACGAGGGGCTGGAGCGGCCCGGGAGGATGCACTGGGGTGAGAGGAATGGGGAAAAATGGGGAAAAATGGGGGGAAATGGGGAAAAATGGGGAAAAATGGGATTGGGGGTGGAGGAAATGGGGGAAAATGGAGGAAAATGGGGGGAAAATGGAGGAAAAATGGGGGAAATGGGGAAAAAATGGGATTTGGGGTGAGGGAAATGGGGAAAAATGGGATTTGGGGTGAGGAAATGAGGGGAATGGGGAAAAATGGGGGGAAATGGGGAAAAAATGGGGAAAAAATGGGGGAAGAATGGGGAAAAAATGGGGAAAAATGGGATTTGGGGTGGAGCACGAGGGGCTGGAGCGGCCCGGGAGGATGCACTGGGGTGAGAGGAATGGGGAAAAATGGGGAAAAATGGGGGAAATGGGGGAAAATGGGGAAAAATGGGATTGGGGGTGGAGGAAATGGGGGAAAATAGAGGAAAATGGGGGGGAAAATGGAGGAAAAATGGGGGAAATGGGGAAAAAATGGGATTTGGGGTGAGGGAAATGGGGAAAAATGGGATTTGGGGTGAGGAAATGAGGGGAATGGGGAAAAATGGGGGGAAATGGGGAAAAATGGGGAAAAAATGGGGGAAGAATGGGGAAAAAATGGGGAAAAAATGGGGAAAAATGGGATTTGGGGTGGAGCACGAGGGGCTGGAGCGGCCCGGGAGGATGCACTGGGGTGAGAGGAATGGGGAAAAATGGGGGAAAATGGCGGGGGGGAAAATGGGGGAAAAATGGGGAAGAAAATGGGATTGGGGATGGCGGAAATGGGGGGAAATGGGGGAAAATGGAGGAAAATGGGGGGAAAATGGAGGAAAAATGGGGGAAATGGGGAAAAAATGGGATTTGGGGTGAGGGAAATGGGGAAAAATGGGATTTGGGGTGAGGAAATGAGGGGAATGGGGAAAAATGGGGGGAAATGGGGAAAAATGGGGAAAAAATGGGGGAAGAATGGGGAAAAAATGGGGAAAAAATGGGGAAAAATGGATTTGGGGTGGAGCACGAGGGGCTGGAGCGGCCCGGGAGGATGCACTGGGGTGAGAGGAATGGGGAAAATGGGGAAAAATGGGGGAAATGGGGGAAAATGGGGAAAAATGGGATTGGGGATGGAGGAAATGGGGGGAAATGGGGGAAAATGGAGGAAAATGGGGGGAAAATGGAGGAAAAATGGGGGAAATGGGGAAAAAATGGGATTTGGGGTGAGGGAAATGGGGAAAAATGGGATTTGGGGTGAGGAAATGAGGGGAATGGGGAAAAATGGGGGGAAATGGGGAAAAATGGGGAAAAAATGGGGGAAGAATGGGGAAAAAATGGGGAAAAATGGGATTTGGGGTGGAGCACGAGGGGCTGGAGCGGCCCGGGAGGATGCACTGGGGTGAGAGGAATGGGGAAAAATGGGGAAAAATGGGGGAAATGGGGGAAAATGGGGAAAAATGGGATTGGGGATGGCGGAAATGGGGGAAATGGGGGAAAATGGAGGAAAATGGGGGGAAAATGGAGGAAAAATGGGGGAAATGGGGAAAAAATGGGATTTGGGGTGAGGGAAATGGGGAAAAATGGGATTTGGGGTGAGGAAATGAGGGGAATGGGGAAAAATGGGGGGAAATGGGGAAAAATGGGGAAAAAATGGGGGAAGAATGGGGAAAAAATGGGGAAAAAATGGGGAAAAATGGGATTTGGGGTGGAGCACGAGGGGCTGGAGCGGCCCGGGAGGATGCACTGGGGTGAGAGGAATGGGGAAAATGGGGAAAAATGGGGGAAATGGGGGAAAATGGGGAAAAATGGGATTGGGGATGGAGGAAATGGGGGGAAATGGGGGAAAATGGAGGAAAATGGGGGAAAAATGGAGGAAAAATGGGGGAAATGGGGAAAAAATGGGATTTGGGGTGAGGGAAATGGGGAAAAATGGGATTTGGGGTGAGGAAATGAGGGGAATGGGGAAAAATGAGGGGAAATGGGGAAAAATGGGGAAAAAATGGGGGAAGAATGGGGAAAAAATGGGGAAAAAATGGGGAAAAATGGGATTTGGGGTGGAGCACGAGGGGCTGGAGCGGCCCGGGAATGCACTGGGGTGAGAGGAATGGGGAAAATGGGGAAAAATGGGGGAAATGGGGGAAAATGGGGAAAAATGGGATTGGGGATGGAGGAAATGGGGGGAAATGGGGGAAAATGGAGGAAAATGGGGGGAAAATGGAGGAAAAATGGGGAAATGGGGAAAAAATGGGATTTGGGGTGAGGGAAATGGGGAAAAATGGGATTTGGGGTGAGGAAATGAGGGGAATGGGGAAAAATGGGGGGAAATGGGGAAAAATGGGGAAAAAATGGGGGAAGAATGGGGAAAAAATGGGGAAAAATGGGATTTGGGGTGGAGCACGAGGGGCTGGAGCGGCCCGGGAGGATGCACTGGGGTGAGAGGAATGGGGAAAATGGGGAAAAATGGGGGAAATGGGGGAAAATGGGGAAAAATGGGATTGGGGATGGCGGAAATGGGGGGAAATGGGGGAAAATGGAGGAAAATGGGGGGAAAATGGAGGAAAAATGGGGGAAATGGGAAAAAATGGGATTTGGGGTGAGGGAAATGGGGAAAAATGGGATTTGGGGTGAGGAAATGAGGGGAATGGGGAAAAATGGGGGGAAATGGGGAAAAATGGGGAAAAAATGGGGGAAGAATGGGGAAAAAATGGGGAAAAAATGGGGAAAAATGGGATTTGGGGTGGAGCACGAGGGGCTGGAGCGGCCCGGGAGGATGCACTGGGGTGAGAGGAATGGGGAAAATGGGGAAAAATGGGGAAATGGGGGAAAATGGGGAAAAATGGGATTGGGGATGGAGGAAATGGGGGGAAATGGGGGAAAATGGAGGAAAATGGGGGAAAAATGGAGGAAAAATGGGGAAATGGGAAAAAATGGGATTTGGGGTGAGGGAAATGGGGAAAAATGGATTTGGGGTGAGGAAATGAGGGGAATGGGGAAAAATGAGGGGAAATGGGGAAAAATGGGGAAAAAATGGGGGAAGAATGGGGAAAAAATGGGGAAAAAATGGGGAAAAATGGGATTTGGGGTGGAGCACGAGGGGCTGGAGCGGCCCGGAGGATGCACTGGGGTGAGAGGAATGGGGAAAATGGGGAAAAATGGGGAAAATGGGGAAAAATGGGGAAAAATGGGATTGGGGATGGAGGAAATGGGGGAAATGGGGGAAAATGGAGGAAAATGGGGGAAAATGGAGGAAAAATGGGGGAAATGGGGAAAAAATGGGATTTGGGGTGAGGGAAATGGGGAAAAATGGGATTTGGGGTGAGGAAATGAGGGGAATGGGGAAAATGGGGGGAAATGGGGAAAAATGGGGAAAAAATGGGGGAAGAATGGGGAAAAATGGGGAAAAAATGGGGAAAAATGGGATTTGGGGTGGAGCACGAGGGGCTGGAGCGGCCCGGGAGGATGCACTGGGGTGAGAGGAATGGGGAAAATGGGGAAAAATGGGGGAAATGGGGAAAAATGGGGAAAAATGGGATTGGGGGTGGAGGAAATGGGGGGAAATGGGGGAAAATGGAGGAAAATGGGGGGAAAATGGAGGAAAAATGGGGGAAATGGGGAAAAAATGGGATTTGGGGTGAGGGAAATGGGGAAAAATGGGATTTGGGTGAGGAAATGAGGGGAATGGGGAAAAATGGGGGGAAATGGGGAAAAATGGGGAAAAAATGGGGAAAAATGGGGAAAAAATGGGGAAAAATGGGATTTGGGGTGGAGCACGAGGGGCTGGAGCGGCCCGGGAGGATGCACTGGGGTGAGAGGAATGGGGAAAATGGGGAAAAAATGGGGGAAATGGGGAAAAATGGGGAAAAATGGGATTGGGGATGGAGGAAATGGGGGGAAATGGGGGAAAATGGAGGAAAATGGGGGAAAAATGGAGGAAAAATGGGGGAAATGGGGAAAAAATGGGATTTGGGTGAGGGAAATGGGGAAAAATGGGATTTGGGGTGAGGAAATGAGGGGAATGGGAAAAATGGGGGAAGAATGGGAAAAAATGGGGAAAAATGGGGAAAAAATGGGGAAAAATGGGATTTGGGGTGGAGCACGAGGGCTGGAGCGGCCCGGGAGGATGCACTGGGGTGAGAGGAATGGGGAAAATGGGGAAAAATGGGGGAAAATGGGGAAAAATGGGGAAAAATGGGATTTGGGGATGGAGGAAATGGGGGAAATGGGGGGAAAATGGAGGAAAATGGGGGAAAATGGAGGAAAAATGGGGGAAATGGGGAAAAAATGGGATTTGGGGTGAGGGAAATGGGGAAAAATGGGATTTGGGGGTGAGGAAATGAGGGGAATGGGAAAAATGGGGGGAAATGGGGAAAAAATGGGGAAAAATGGGGGAAAAAATGGGGAATAAAATGGGGAAAAATGGGATTTGGGGTGGAGCACGAGGGCTGGAGCGGCCTGGGAGGATGCACTGGGGTGAGAGGAATGGGGGGAATGGGGAAAAATGGGGGAAAATGGGGAAAAAATGGGGGAAAATGGGGGAAAATGGGGAAAAAATGGGATTTGGGGTGAGGGAAATGGGGAAAAATGGATTTGGGGGTGGGGAAAATGGGATTTGGGGTGGGAATGGGGTGGAGCACGCGGGGCTGGAGCGGCCCGGGAGGATGCACTGGGGTGAGAAATGGGGGGAAATGGACAAAATGGGGAAAAATGGGAAAATGGGGGGGAAATGGGGAAAAAATGGGATTTGGGGTGAGGGAAATGGGATTTGGGGTGGGAGAAATGGAGGAAAATGGGGAAAAATGGGGAAAAAATGGGATTGGGGATGGAGGAAATGGGGAAAAATAGGGGGAAATGGAGGAAAATGGGGGAAAATGGGGAAAAAATGGGGGAAAAATGGGATTTGGGATGGAGCATGAGGGGCTGGAGTGGCCCGGGAGGATGCACTGGGGTGAGGAAATGGGGAAAATGGGGGGAAAAATGGGGAAAATGGGGAAAAAATGGGATTGGGGGTGGCAGAAATGGGGGGAAATGGAGGAAAAATGG